>NC_136262.1:270043632-270053632 GCF_964187855.1 Myxine glutinosa | reverse complement strand
GACGACCGCCAGTGCCAATAAAATTTCATTTTCCAACTCGGCGGCCGTCGGCTTTTCTATACCCCGAGTCGCAATTTCTACCCCGGTCCACCTGGCTGTGCTTTGCTCCACCTTGCTTTCCACGCGCTTCTCAAATCGCGCTACCCCGTCGCGTACCAATGCGACCTTCCCGCCTGACCTGCGATCTATGTCTTTCCCCATCTTTTTTATTTGGCCACCTATTCTGTTACCACACCCTTTTAACCCGTCTTTCATCCCTTTCATTCGAATCTCTTGGGTGCCCATCCTGTTTTCCAACCCCACTAACCCCTCGTTCATTTCTCCCATTTTTCCACCCACGTCCTTCAATTTGGCCCCCCATTTCCTTCATTTGCCCCCCCCCATTTTGTTTTCTAATCCCCTAATTTGATTTCCCAATTGCTCTCCCATTTTGTTTTCCTAGTTATTTAACCCGTCTTTCATTTCTTTCATTTGGCCTCCCATATCATTTTTCAATCCCCCAATTTGATTTCCCAATTGCTCTCCCATTTTGTTCATTTCCCTGGTGGATTTCTCGTTCATCTTTTCCATATACCCCATCATTTGCACCATAAGAAGGCTCACATCTACTGGCCCTGGGGGCTCGGCTGCCGCGGCCATGTGCGAGGCGCCGCCATTTTCTTCGCCTGCCACCCCGACTGCTGCACCCTCATCAATGTCCTCCTCTTCTTCCCATTCTTTCCGGGATCCTGGGTTATGGACTCTATTTCCTCCTCTACCTCCTCATTTACCCCCACCGGCATCCGACCGTCTTGGCTATCCATGGCACGATTTAATTTGGATGTTTAATTACATTTCAGGCTCTCGTAATTTTGAATGCATTAGGCGCACTTCGGGTCCAATCCCACTCCCCTGACACCAAATGTTGCGGATCTCAACGTCGGCCTTCCCCCTTATCAAGGGGGGATTAATCCCCTTGTCTTTTATTGAGCCGACGCGATCTGGGGCTATGACGTTCCTTCCGGTCAGTGTTGAATAAGGTGGTAGGCCGAATTATTCCTATTACCTAATTACCAACGCCTCCCGGGAAGCAAGGAAATAACCCCTCCCGAACCACGGTTTTAATGGAAGCGCCGTGCGATAGCGAGCCGTGATCCGGGCTGTTAACAGGTACTAAACCCGATCCGAGCGGTTCCGAATCGTGCCACGCTTACCCAATGGAGGGAAAGACTGATACGGTCGAATGAAGAAGAAACAGGAAGAACAATTGATTTATTAATAATTTGCACAGGAAGAAGGAGAAGTACACACTCTAACACCCACGGGTGTGCACTCCTGCACACACCCAATCATCACCGCACACCCTCGCGCACATTCTTGCGCACACGCCTCCGTTACGTACTCCGTAACTCCCACGGGTGTGCAATCTCCTGTCGCATACCCAATCACGCGCCCTGGTGTGCACTCCCGCATACTCTCTCCAACACGCTCTGGTGTGCATCCTCGCACACTCTCTTCATCCATCTCACACTTGGTGTCGTACTCTTCACACATACACTCCGTTGTGCACTCACTCTCAGTTTCATACTCGCGCTCCGGCGCCGTTTGCACACGCGCGCCATTCACTTTCGTACAGCGCACCACGGACCTTCCACAAGCGCCCGGGTGACGTCGGGATCCCAAGCGCGCAAAAAATCCTTTCGCGCCAAACACTTTCGCGCCAAACCTTTTCGCGCCATACACAGCCCTATTTACCTTCGGGACCCTTCTCCGCAGCAGCGCCTGCAAATTCTCATTGGGGTTAGAAAGCACGACATCACAATGCGAATGCAGACTTTGAGTACATTCCATTTCTTTCTTCAATTCAGGTACTAACTCTGCCGTCTCCTCAACCCCATTTTCCATTATAATTATGTCTTTTTCTTATTCCTTTACGACCGCCGGTGCCAATAAAATTTCATTTTCCAAATCGGCGGCCGTCGGCTTTTCTATACTCCGAGTCGCAATTTCTACCCCGGTCCACCTGGCTGTGCTTTGCTCCACCTCGCTTTCCACGCGCTTCTCAAATCGCGCTACCCCGTCGCGTACCAATGCGCCCGCCTGACCTGTGATCTATGTCTTTCCCCATCTTTTTTATTTGGCCACCTATTCTGTTACTACACCCTTTTAACCCGTCTTTCATCCCTTTCATTCGATTCTCTTGGGTGCCCATCCTGTTTTCCAACCCCACTAACCCCTCGTTCATTTCTCCCATTTGGCCACCCACGTCCTTCAATTGGCCCCTCATTTCCTTCATTTGGCCCCCCCATTTTGTTTTCTAATCCCCTAATTTGATTTCCCAATTGCTCTCCCATTTTGTTTTCCAAATTATTTAACCCGTCTTTCATTTTTCATTTGGCCTCCCATATCATTTTTCAATCCCCCAATTTGATTTCCCAATTGCTCTCCCATTTTGTTCATTTCCCTGGTGGATTTCTCGTTCATCTTTTCCATATACCCCATCATTTTGCGCCAAAAGAAGGCCCACATCTACTGGCGCTGCGGACTCGGCTGCCGCGGCAATGTGCGAAGTGCCGCCATTTTCTTCGCCTGCCACCCCGACTGCTGCACCCTCATCAATGTCCTCCTCTTCTTCCCATTCCGCCCGGGGGTCCTGGGTTATGGACTCTATTTCCTCCTCAACCTCCTCATTTACCCCCACCGGCATCTGACCGGCTTGGCTATCCATGGCACGATTTAATTTGGATGTTGAATTAAATTTCGGCCGCTCGTAATTTTGAGTGCGTGAGGCGCACTTCGGGTCCAATCCCACTCCCCTGAAACCAAATGTTGCGGATCTCAACGTCGGCCTTCCCCCTTATCAAGGGGGGATTAATCCCCTTGTCTTTTATTGAGCCGACGCGATCCGGGGCTATGACGTTCCTTCTGGTCAGCGTTGAATAGGGTGGTAGGCCGAATTATTCCTATTACCTAATTACCAACGCCTCCCGGGAAGCAAGGAAATAACCCCGCCCGAACCACGGTTTTAGTGGACCCGCCGAGCGATAGCGAGCCGTGATCCGGGCCGTCAACAGGTACTAAACCCAATCCGAGCAGTTCCGAATCGTGCCACGCTTACCCAATGGAGGAAAAGACTAATACGGTCGGATTAAGAAGAAAGGAAGAACAGATTGGTTTATTAACACTTTGTACAATGATGCCTGCGAAGGAGCGTCTTGGAATCTTGGTGATTTCGAGAGATAAGAATACGAGGAGAATAATGAGCACCCTGGACACATCATGAACCATCCCGTGATGCCATTAGCTCACTCAGCCCTGGAACGAGGCCTGACCAACGCATGGGACGGACGCAGCCGGAGGTGACAAGAGGCGTAGGTTCAGCATCGAAGTCCTTTCCAAGGGTGTGGTGCTGACCGGGCCGCCGTGGTGTTCGCATTACAGCCCGACTGAATATCGTCGCTCGTGGCTGCTTTCCGCTGCCGAAATCCAGCGCGGCTTGGGCGATTCTGCCCCTGTTTGGAGAACACCCAGCGAGGCCTTCATCGGGGCCGAGCGAGCAAGGCTTCCACTGCTGAAATCCAGTGTGGCTTGGGCGATTTTGCCCCTGTTTGGAGAACACCCAGCGAGGCCTTCATCGGGGCCAAGCGAGCAAGGGCGTGTCGGGACCTGGTTCGCGCCATTGACCGAGTGGTTCGCACCAACCGGAGCTGTTTTTGGATGACGTGCTGATGTCCTTGGACTTCGCGCCAGGCTCTGGGCCGACCGGGCCGACGTCCATCGAAGTCCTTTCCAAGGGTGTGGTGCTGACCGGGTCGCCGTGGTGTTCGCATTACAGCCCGACCGATTAATCGTTGCTTCGTGGCTGCTTTCCGCCGCCGAAATCCAGTGCGGCTTGGGCGATTCTGCCCCTGTTTGGAAAACACCCAGCGAGGCCTTCATCGGGGCCAAGCGAGCAAAGGCGTGTCGGGACCTGGTTCGCGCCATTGACCGAGTGTTCGCACCAACCGGATCTGTTTTCGGATGACGTGCTGATGTCCTTGGACTTCGCGCCAGGCTCTGGGCCGACCGGGCCGACGTGCATTGAAGTCCTTTCCAAGGGTGTGGTGCTGACCGGGCAAATGTGGCGTGGTGCTGACAGGGCCCCCGCAGCCGTGATCCCCCCCCCCCACGTCCCCCCCAGAATTTCCATGTTTTAAACGTTTCCCAGTGTATACCCTGGACTAGAATAGGTACACCATATCCCTGCGTGTCGTAAGAGACGACGAAGAGGGTTGGCATCAGGAAGGGCATCCGGCCATAAAAACATTGCCTCAAAAAGAGAACCATGACAATTACAACTACATATGGGCAGGGTACAGCCCAAAGTGGAGATTGGTTTCTGAGGTTTGGGACATGGAATGTAGGGACAATGACAGGGAGATCAGGAGAAGTGGTGGAAGTGTTGGTCAGAAGAAGAGTGGACATATGTTGTGTGCAAGAGACGAGATGGAAGGAAAGTGGTGTGAGAATGGTGAAGGGTAGGCAGGGACAGAAATACAAGTTTGTGTGGCAAGGGTGCCTGGAGGGTGTGAATGGTGTTGGTGTCCTGTTTTCTGAGGAGTTTGTAGACAGTGTGGTGAGTGTGACAAGAGTGAGTGATAGGTTGATGATGGTGAAAATGATGATTGGAAAGCTCTTGGTGAACGTCATCCGTATCCCTGCGTGTCTACAAACCAGGTCCCGACACGCCCTTGTGTGGCGCGCACCGCTGTAAGGCATGGAGATGCTCCGCAGGTTGGTCGGAGCGATGAAGACAAGGACAAGTTCTGATGTCCGATAGAGAAGCTGATGGAAAACGTGAAAGATGATGAAGTTGTTGTGGTAGGAGGAGACCCAAATGGACATGTGGGAAGGAGTATGGATGGTTTTGAGGGAGTTCATGGGGGTTACGGATATGGTGTGAGAAATGGAGAAGGTGAAAGGATTTTGGAGTTTGCTGATGGAGCTGATTTGTTGATTTGTAATACTCAGTTCCAGAAAGAGGATAATAAGCTTGTTACATACACGTCAGGTGGGGCGACGACAACCGTTGACTACCTGATGGTGCATAGGCGAGATAGGGGGCACCTCCGGGACACAAAGGTGATCCCGGGGGAGGAGACCGTTTCACAGCACCACTTGGTTGTTTGCGACATAAGGGTGAATGGTACGAGGAGAGCTCGGCTGGTGAAGTACCAACCGAGAATGAAGGTGTGGATGTTGAAAGAGGTGACAGCAAGGGAGGCATTAAAAGAGAGGCTGAGTCGGGTAGAGGATGATGTGGTTGAGCTTGAAAGTGGTTGGATGTCAATGAAAGCTAGTCTGTTGGGAGCCGTTGGTGAGGTATGTGGATGGACAAAAGGACCACCGAGGCACTCGGAAACATGGTGGTGGGATGATGAAGTTGGAAAGAGGATTGACGAGAAGAGGAAGAAGTTCAAGGAGTGGCAGAAGGCGAAGGGTACGGGAGCAGAAACAGCAGAGCATGAAAGTTATAAGGCAGCCAAGAAGGCTGCAAAGAAAGAGGTAGCAAAGGCGCAGGAGACATGTAGGAAAATGTTCGGAGAACGCTTGGATTCGGAAGAGGGTCAGAGAGCGGTATTCAGGATTGCAAAGCAGATAGCGAAAGAGAGGTGTGATGTGATTGGGGGTGAGTTGCTTGAAGGATGAAGTGGGACAAATCGTTGTGGACCCAGATGGAATTAAAGGAAGATGGAAAAGATATATGGAAATGCTGTTGAATAAAGAGAATGAATGGGATGGCAACATCGAGAGTAACCCAGTTTTAGGACCGGCAGAGAAGATAACTGAGAAGGAAGTTGAGGAAGCGATAAAAGCAATGAAGAGTAGAAAAGCGGGAGGGTCGACGGGAGTTGTGGGAGATATGTTGAAGGCAGCAGGAAGTTGGGGTGTGAAGAGAATGACAGAGATCTGTAATCTGGCGGTGAAAGAAGGTCGCATTCCAGTGGATTGGGAACTGAGTACCCTTGTCCCTCTATACAAGGGGAAAGGTGACCCTCTGGAGTGTGGCTCGTACCGAGCGATAATGTTATTGGAGCATGGAATGAAGGTATTGGAAAGGGTGTTGGAGAGGAGGATAAGGAAGAAGGTGAAGATCGACGAAATGCAGTTTGGATTTATGCCAGGAAGAGGAACGACAGACGCGCTCTTTATTGTGAGGCTGTTGCAGGAGAAGTACATGGAGAAGAGGAAGAAGTTGTTTCTTGGGTTTGTTGTTCTGGAGAAAGCATTCGATAGGGTTCCACGCAAAGTATTGACATGGGCATTGAGGAAGTTAGAAGTAGAGGAATGGTTGATCAGAGTTGTGATGGCAATGTACAAAAGTTGTGATGGCGCGCACAGCTGTAAGGACGAAGGACGGGAACAGTGGTGAGATTGAGGTGAAGGTGGGAGTGCATCAGGGGGCGGTACTAAGGCCACTACTATTTGTAGCTGTGATGGAGGTGCTGGCTCAGACCGTAAAGGAGGGTTTACCGTGGGAGTTCTTCGATGCAGATGATCTGGTGTTGATTGCGGAAAGTATGGATGGACTGAAGGAAAAGATGAACAAGTGGAAGGAAAGTATGGAGACAAAAGGTCTGAAGGTGAATATAGGAAAGACGAAGGTGATGGCAAGTGGTAAAGCATGTGGTGAGGTGGAAAGAAGTGGGAAGTGGCCATGTGCTGTGTGCAGGAAGGGTGTCGGAGTGAACTCCATTCAATGTACAATGTGCGCTGAGTGGGTTCATCAAAAATGTAGTGGTCTGAGAGGGTCATTAACCAGTGTGGCAGCTACATTCAAATGTAAGGTGTGCACAGAGGGAGCTGCAGATGGAGGAAATGTTGAGTTGGATCTTGGAGACAGCGTGAAGCTGGAAGGTGTGAAAACATTTTGCTATCTCGGAGACATGCTGAATGGAGAAGGTGGATCAGACTCGGCAACGGTTGCTGGAGTGAGATGTGCATGGAAGAAGTTTCGGGAACTGAGTGGCGTGCTGATGATGAGGGGAGTGTCGTTGAAGCTGAAGGGAAAGGTGTATTTTTTTTATTTTTTTATATTTTTTTGTTGTATACAAGATCGAGGCTCGTGAAAGAGCGAACATTAATCACACAGAAAGACAAACCGACACATAAAACAAATAACATCGGGAGCGTTAGACAAGATGGGGAGAGAGGGGGAAGGACACAAACACAACATTTGAGAGCAGGGTCCGAGAGACACGGAGACATCGAGAGATCTGTGGGAGGGAGAGGGCTTTGGGGGGGGAGGCATGGGAAGGGGGTTTGGGAGAGGTATAAACATATGGACACTGTCAGGACTTCCAGGAAAGAAGTTGGTATTTCAAAAAAGGTGGATCTGGGGTGAATTAGTGGGGGTAGAAAAGATCAAGGTTTTGGATGGGGGAAGATAAGAGATGGTGGTGAACAGCTGTTTTAAAGACCTGGAGGGAGGAGTGGGATTGAAGGGAGTGTGGGAGTTTGTTCCAGAGGCGGGAGAAAAGAGGAATGAAAGAGTGAAGGTGAGCAGAGAGCCGAGATTTCGGCAGTTCAACCATCAGAGGGTTGCTGGCAGATCTTGTGCGACCTGTAGGAATATTTGGGGGACAGAGCACAGAGAGAGCTGGGGGAGCAAGGCCGGAGAGGAGTCGGTAGAAGTCAGAAAGACCACCTACCTGCCTGCGGTGAGTGAGTGAAAGGCCCTCAGAGATAGCTTCATCGCGGGAGATTCCAATGATTCTGAAAGCTTTGGTTTCAACAGCGTGAAGCCGAGCTAGGTGTGAGGCAGGAGCACCATCCCATAGGGGAGAACAGTATTCAATTGAGCTGCAGATGAAAGCCTTGTATGTGTTGAGGAGCTCAGGTGTGCCTAGGAAGGACTTCGCACGACGGAGGATGCCCAGTCGGCGACTGGCTTTGGAGGCCAGCTTGGAAATGTGGTTTTCCCAAGAAAGATCATGGCAGATAGTGAGACCCAAAAGCTTGAGCGACAGAACTTCTTGGAGAGGATTGTTGAGAAAGTAGATGGGAGGGTTGTCCAGTATATGCTGCATGTGTGAGAAGTGTTATGATTTATGGGAGCGAGACATCGGTCATGAATGTAGAGCAGCAACGAAGGCTGGAAAGGGTGGAAATGCGAATGGTTCGGTGGATGTGCGGAGTGTCGCTGAGAGAGAGGAAGACAAATGATGAATTGCGAAAGATGATGGGAATAGAGTCTGTGATTTATGCTGTGAAGAGAAACAGGTTGAGATGGTTTGGTCATGTGTTGAGGAAGGATGAAATTGACTGGTTGAGAAGAGTGATGGAAATGAATGTAGAAGGAAGTAGAGGCCGGGGAAGACCGAGAAAGACTTGGCTAAAGACGGTGGAAGAAGACATGCGGGCAAGGGGGTTAACAAGTAGAGATGCAGAAAATAGGGCAAAATGGAGAAGATTGTCATGGGGACCGCAAGGCTAACCCCCACTCTTGCAGGGAAAATGGCCTTAAAATGCATGTTGTTGTTGTGTTGTATTGTTGACGTTTTAGTGACGACTGTCATCAAACAGAAAAGTAATATATCTTAACGGAAAAGAAAAAGCGAATTTTTCAGATATGTCGAAATTTTGAGCTATTTGGGCGGTGTATGATACATCGTCCTGTGATTTTTTATATATCTTGGCATTTTACCGTGTGTGCGTGAGTGAATTTTCTCAATTATTTATTTTACCGAGTCTAAAACCATCGATAAAAATTAAATCAGATGGTGAGTTAGATTGTAGATGAAGGCGTGAGAGAGACTCAATGACCTTCATATTACAGGCCTTTGAGAATTCATTTCGTTCGATAAACGGAAACTTTCATCGGATTTTTTTCCCGTGTTTTTTTCCACTGAGTCCAAAACTATGTTAGCGACTGTGAAAAATGAAATTATATATCGAATTATAGTTGCAATATAACAGAGAGAAAGCAAGACACCACAGGCCTCGCAAAACATGCCTCAAAGCTATGTGAGGAAAGAAAATGGTGGATATTTGGTTTTGTAGCCCCTCCCAGACCGAGTGCAGCCACACCCCCGGACAGACGGATCACCTACGCCTATTATATATATATATATATATATATATATATATATATGTAATATATATATATATATGTAATATATATATATATGTAATATATATATATATATATATATATACATATATGTAATATATATATATATATATATATATATATATATATATATATATATATATATATATATATATATATATATATATATATACGTATATATATATATATATATATATATATATATATAGATATATAGATAAATATATATATATATATATATATATATATATATATATATATATATATATATATATATATATATATATATATATATATATATACACACATACACACATACATATACACACACACACACACACAGACTTGGCATTTAATATGGAATATATATTTTTTCTTGACTTGGGTTTCCTTTCTGAACTCAGAATATCAATCTGGTGAGTTTCTTTTATGCTTCGGTGATTTCTTTGTTAAAAGAACCATGTCACTGATTGTCTGTCGCAGAAAGAAGTCAATAACAGGATTATATCACAGGTGGCGTGACAAAATGTACGGACAGGTACATTTGACGATTGGCTTCACAGTCGGGTATACAAGGGTTGTTGCGTTCTGTATTAGTGGAAAACAACTGCTGCACGTCTACAAAAGGTATTGCCGCTTCCTCTGGAGATGGTCCGTCAACTTGACAATGCTGTTTGTCATGGAGTGGTGGCTTTACGAAATTCCGGCATGAAACAGTGTGCTATTGCTCGGCAGTATGGCATCACTCAAGGTCAGGTGTCAAAGATCCCGAAACGAAATGCTCAGAGGGGTGTCCTTCCTCCAATATCGAGGCCAGGACGTCCCCGCAGAACCACAAGGAGGGATGATCGCCAGCTGCACCGGTTAGTCTGCAATGGCCGTACCAAGTCAGCTAATCGGCTTGGGGCT
>NC_136262.1:269361132-269378632 GCF_964187855.1 Myxine glutinosa | reverse complement strand
AGAGCCTTAAACTAACATAGAATAAGAAATAACTATTTAGAAGGGTATATGATTTTCTACGTGCATGCGATGGATTAACTAAGGGGACGACCTTTGATCTTTACACTTAACGGAGGTATTTACAAGGATCATTACATTTACACAGGGTGATATTTACAACAATTACAGGATTCTCAAATCCGCACCACTGCACCCTCATCCTCCAGGCACGTCCCGGGCCTATAAAACTTTACTTAGTGTGACACGTATGTGTAGTTCCCTCTACAATTAACCTGACCCTGAGTGCGACAGTTTTAAAACACAAATAAGTATGTCCCTCTGCTGCATTGCACCCTACCTAACAGATTCACGCCCACAGGATAACCGAATTGCGGAATTGTTCTCAAACTACACATGTACGGTGGGGAGCATTATTTACAAGTGACGTTACTTTGATTATTTACAAAACTAACCCAGGACCTGTGATTTTTCTTTTGGCGGGGTGGGGGGGGGGGGGGGGTGGAAACAGCATGCACTGCATCGACGCACCAGCACCAATAATCATCAAAGCATCATGAAGCACCATAAAGCACCAGTCAGTGCACAGTCACCACAGTTCAAATAAAAAAACAAAACCCTGTTGGTGGTCTTCCTCTTCGGCTCCCTCTGCTGGCCGTTGTTCTTCCAGATGTTGTCAACTTCATGTTCTTCTTGGTTGCGGCCTATTTGGTGGATATAAAACAAAAGCACAACCGTGTCCACTGTTTTTTATTTATGGCCCACAGGGGCCAACTATGGGTGGTTCACCTGTGGGCTTGGTGCCACCTCACCGGGTCCGCAAGCAAGATCTTGGGCCATCGTGGCCGGTCCCAGCAGAGGGGCCATGCCCCAACCCGTGGGGTCCATGAGTGGTGCTCAGCCACAGACATGTGGTCCATAAGTGGTGCGTGGATGCAGGCAGCTGGTTGCGAGGATTCGGGCACACCGACGCAGCCCCCCCGCACGCTCCCCTCCGTGCCCAGAGAGCACGATCCTCGGGTTGGGGAAGGAAGACAGACAAGACAGGTGAGTGAGGGGTAAGGTCACAAGGGTACACATCAACGAAGGCAATGCAGAGTGAGGTGCGTCTGGAGACTGAGCGGAGAAAAGCTCGTCCCTACCGTACGTCACCCCCCCTGTTACCTACTCTACCCTTGCCCTTACCCCATATTTACAAAAATCTACACATTTACAAATCTGTCACTACGTCTCTTCCTCCCCATATTTCCCCTATACCAAATTCGTCACAATCCCATTAATCCAAAATTTGCCATCACCAATTCATCATCAATCCTCATAAGGAGGGAGAGATGGAACAACAACACAATGTCACACCCACGTCATGATGCGTCTCACATTCCAAACATTTGCACAAAAATAATAAAAACATGGCATGGTGTGGAGTTCTGTCACCTCAGGTGAGTGGATGTAGATGGTGCGAGGAGATTTCAATCCTAACTACCTTCTAAATGACTTTAATACACTTTACACTACCCGGGGTCTTTCCCTGCCAATCCATTGGCCATCTTACTCGATGCGGTTTTAAGAACCAAATTCCCATTGACCAAACTGTGGTGCTTCCTCAATTTGGGGTCTCACTCCCCCGATTCAACTCCCTGTGCCTTTGCACAATTTCAGGACTGGGTCGTGTGGCTCTCCCAGCAGGTCTACCCACCTGCACACCTCCACCACTGCAGTTGCCTCCGAGCTTACCTGCTCCTTACCTAACCTATCTACCTGGGGAAGGACCTCTGGCGCTCTCCCCACTCGGTGCCCTCTCTGGCACTGGGCTACCCGGGTCAGTCCTCCGGATCCTCGGGCCCCATCCACAACTCTAACGGCTCCCAGAGCCCACCTGCGGCCTCACCTGGCCGACATCCTAACAGTGGTGGAGTGCCCATTTAACTACACACACTACCAGGCCACACGCCCAGCCATTTCCACGACACGAATGCACCCAGCCAGACACCATTCTTCCACACGCACCAGAGATGCCAATATCCAACCACAATTTACCTACTCCCTCTCCCTAACTTTTAAACTACCCTCCCCGGGTATTCGTGATAGGGGTCCACTTTTCCCCCATTCACACCTTCGCACCATCCACTCCACTCCACAGTTTCCACCATACTCACTCCACACCATCCATTCCATACTCCATATATTCCATACCATACATTTCATTCAACCATGCTCACCTGTATTGGCACACCTGTGCAATCACCCCTACACCTGGTGCGTCCTGCACCCTCCTTCCTCCAGGACCATTTGCTCAACACAACACACAATCACCATTACTCAGTCATACACTGCTCCATACACCTGTTCACTTGCACACCTGTGCAATCACACCTGAAGCCTCCTGCACCCTCCTTCCTCCCAGGCTTCTTCAATCATTCAATACAATGCACAACCACAATTATTCCTCATACGCTTTTCACAATACACTTCCGAATACACTTTCAATTCTCAAACACATGGCATCATCTGATCTACCTTGTTTCCTTCTAACTTGGTGCTCCCCGTCTTCCCTTTAAACTAAGCACATCCCACGTCGTTATCATCCATTCTAACCTCTCTATGTCCCCGACTACATGTCCAATGTCGCTACTTACCTCTACCGTTACCTATGGTCCTTTCTCTAGATCCCTATACATTATCCTAACCCTCCCTCGGCTAGTTTTCACTGCCAATCCCCATAAAACTATAGCTCATGTGCCCCGTGTGTGTGAGGGATGGTGGATTTGCCATCCCACCACATCGGGCATCTTCTACTATCAATTTGGCCATCAAAATTTTCTGCAAATCAAAATTTGCCAATCAGTTTACCAATCAGTTGCCAATCAAATTTTGTCAATCACAAATTCCCTATCCCTACCAAATGTCCTTTAACTTGAGCCTCGGTGCGTCTTTACATTATTAAAACTCGGCTTCGCAAAGCCGAGCAATGAATTCGGGTGGTTTGGTCGCCTGCAGGTTGAATCCGTCCGGCATTCGGTTCAGGGGAGGCGGTTTGGTCGGGCCAAGATTCCAAGCACCATCTCGGCACGGATCCTTGCGGTCCCCGGCCCGATGGCTCAATCTCGCCCGGTCGGAACCCCGTCCCCGCCAGGGGGCGAAGATTCGACCTGGCCCCCCTCCCCCGGAATCGTGCCGATCGCCGCTCTGACGCGGCACCGACCATTCAGTGCGGGACCCGGCCCGAATCGCGCATGACGCTCTGAAGAGCGATGCGCTTACGGTCCCGGCCGGTCCTCGCTGAAAACAAAGCGCACCGCGCATGCTATCCGTCGCCCTAAACGCTGCCCCGGTCAACGTCGATGCCTCCCGGACATGCTCACACCACTCGTTCCGTTTGTTGCTCATACATCCCATGCACTTCGTCAATTCCACCACCGTACTCCCTGTTACACACCACACCTCTCGCGCACCCTCTTGCACACACTCGTCGTTCGCACACTTCATTCCACACCTCTCCTCCGTTATGTCCTCCGTAACACTCACCATGGGCGTGCACTCTCGCATCCACCCACTCATGCGCTTCAATGGGCTCTCCCACACCCACGCCACAACCAACTCAGGTGTGCTTCCTTGCACACTCATCCCAAGCATGCATCCTCGCACCCGCTCCTCGGTCACATCCTCTGTGACAACCATGGGTGTGCACTCTTTTGCACACCCGATCATGCGCTTCAATGTGCCCTCTCGCACCTGTGCCACTACCAACTCAGGTGTACACTCTCGCACACGTTCCACCACCACCTTACTCTCCGTATCACACTCCGTACACTCCGACGTGCATTCTTGCTCGCACTCGGTTTCACACTCGCACTCCGATGTGCCCTCACACCTGCGCCACCACCAACTCACTCCCCGTGTCACACTCCGTACACTCCGACGTGCATTCTTGCTCACACTCGGTTTCACACTCGTGCTCCGATGTGCCCTCTCGCACCTGCGCCACCACCAACTCAGGTGTGCTTTCTTGCACACTCTCACCGTCCATCCCAAACGTGCATCCATGCACCCGCTCCTCCACCAACTCACTCTCCGGGTCACTCTCACCCTCACATGTACACTCTGTATCGCTCTCACTCTCTGTGTCACACTCCGTACACTCCGACGTGCATTCCCGCTCGCACTCAGTTTTACTCCCACACTTTATAACAAACCCACTCGCTGACGCACACTTTTTCCTCACAAGCGCGCCATTTCCACTCACACCTCTCCCAACGGGCCTTCCACAAACGCCCGGGTGCCATATCGACCCCAATCGCGCGACAATTCTCTTCGCGCCAAACACTCTGCCGAAAAACCTCTTTGCACCATATACAGCGTGACTCACCTTTGGGATCCTCCTCTCCATGCGCACCTTTCAAATCTTTATAAGGATTAGCAAGTACGGCATCAGGATGTGAATTCAGACTTTGTACATTATCCATTCCCTCCTCCAACTGTTGCTCTTCTAAGTCCCCGGTCTCTAAGTCTTCTAAGTCCGATTTTAACTATTGCTTTTTCTTTGACGACCGCTGGCTTTATTAAAATTCCCTCTACTTCAGCGGTCGCTGGCTGCCCCATACCCCGGGTCACGATCTCTATACCCGTCATTTTACCCGCACTTTTCTCCGCCTCGCTCAACCAGCGCTTCTCGACCCGCTTTACCTCGTCGTGCACCCTTGGGACCCTCTCGCCCAACATGCGATCCATGGTCTCCCCACATTTTTGTGCGCTCTCCCCACATTTTTGTATGCGGTCACCCATTCTGTCCCCAACTTTACCGATTCGCTCCAATTTGCTTCCTAGCCCCCCGATTTGATTTCCCATATTACTTAACCCATCTCTCAATCCCCCGATTTGTTTTCCCATGTCATTCCTCAATTCCCCAATTTGGGCACGAGTACCCCTTGCTTCGTCCCTCATTCTGCTTTCCATTCCCTCCATTTGACTTCTCATTTCTGCCCTTGATTTGTCCCCCGACGTGGCCATAAGGGCCCTTATTTGCTCCATAAATAGGCCCCAGTCCATTGGTGGCGCTGCTGCGGTCATGGGCGCGGCGACATTTGGTGCTGCTGCAACCTCGTGCGCGAGGGCGCCATCTTGTGCACCTGATACCCCCGCAACCACATCACCATTGCTCTCCTCCTCTCTCTACCCCATATACATTTCCCTGGGGTCCTGGGTCGCTTCTACCCCTTCTATATCCCCCACCGGCACCCGATCGCCTTGATTATCCATGGCACGATTTTAAAATTTAGTGGTGTTTTAATAAAATTTTGGCCACTCGTAATTTTGAGTGCGCTAAGTGCAATTCAGGTCCGAATCTCGCTCCTGACACCAATTGTTACGGAAACAGAGCACGGCACTCCCCTTAGCGGGGGGGGGGGGGTTAATCCCCCTTCTATTTTCACTGGCCGTCTCCGCTCCTGAAGCTGCCCAGCTCCCTCCACGAGGCAGGTGAGCAACCTCGTTCAAGACCGCGGACAAGATGTTATTTTGCCGAGCGGATTAGCAGCCCGCGGCCTGAACCATTAGCAATACTAAACCCGATCCTAAATGTTGGCCAAATCGTGCCACAGGTATTCAATGGGGAAATCACAAAGACGATTGGATGTGAAGGAAAGAAGGCAGAGTAAGGAAGAACAGGAATTTATTACTAACTATTGTACAAAACCAAAGGAACCAAGGAGAAGGAAAGAAACGAAAATAATGACAGAAGGAGAAGAAAGGCGTGTCTCCAGCTCGTCATGAGAAGGAGGAGTGAGCCAGCCCCCGATCAACCAACCAAGGATGAGGGGTTTGGCCTGAGAGGGCGGAGAGAGAGCGTTCGAGGAGGTTCGCGAAAGTTCCATGGGCGTGGTTATATAACCCGTCGCCCAGAGCCTCCCACTGCAGTCCACCGGAGCCCAGTTGAGAGAGTTCAGTTGAGGAGGAGAGAGTGAGTTCTGGAGAGGAAAGCGAATGAGAATCGGCACACCCTGCTCGTGATACCAACCAGCACTCTGAAGAACAACCAGTGCGGTCACGCGAACCTCGACATGCCACAGTCTTCGGATCTCCCTGTCGCCCGTTCTGTGAACCAGAGTGCAAGGAGTCGGAGCTTTCACCTCCAGCCCTGCCGTTTGCATGAACATGAACCTTCTCATCCCTCCACCCATTCCTGCCATTCCATCCTTTTGTGTACGTGAGTTTGTTTTGTGTGTCTTGTCCCTGGGATATAAGTAAGCCTGTATAGATAAGTAGAATTGCACTGTGTCTTCTCCTTCTGTCATTAATTTCGTTTCTTTCCTTCTCCTTGGTTCCTTTGGTTTTGTACAGTAGTTAGTAATAAATTCCTGTTCTTCCTTACTCTGCCTTCTTTCCTTCACATCCGATCGTCTTTGTGATTTCCCCATTGAATACCTGTGGCACGATTTGGCCAAAGTTTAGGATCGGGTTTAGTATTGCTAATGGTTCGAGCCGCGGGCTGCTAATCCGCTCGGCAAAATAACATCTTGTCCGCGGTCTCGAACGAGGTTGCTCACCTGCCTCGTGGGGGGAGCTGGGCAGCTTCAGGAGCGGAGACGGCCAGTGAAAATAGAAGGGGGATTAACCCAACCCGCTAAGGGGAGTGCCGTGCTCCGTTTCCGTAACAATATATAT
This sequence comes from Myxine glutinosa, assembly GCF_964187855.1. Classification (NCBI taxonomy): domain Eukaryota; kingdom Metazoa; phylum Chordata; class Myxini; order Myxiniformes; family Myxinidae; genus Myxine; species Myxine glutinosa. Next base: position 269,371,975 of record NC_136262.1, on the reverse strand, counting down.
ATATATATATATATATATATATATATATATATATATATATATATATATATATATATATATATTGTCGCGCAACTGCGATTAACATCAGAGTTGCGGAGGCTGATTACGAGGCATTAACTCCCGAGGTGAAAACTCAATAGCGGATTCTAAAACCAAAGCGCGCAGGATGGAGGGGAACGACGAGAGCCCCGCAGCCTTATCTATTAAAATCAAACAGGAAACTGCGTTCAGGTATATACAGAAAATAATACAAGGATTTATTAATGAAAAGCAAAGACAGTGAAAAACACGCGCCGGTAAAAAAATGTCCTAATCGGGACGTCCCCACACACACTTCAGATACAGACGAGGGAATATGAATACGAAATAAAATGTCTCGTCATGTAAAGTGTAAACGCGGAGCTCGGGCTTATCTGGCTCTAGTCGTCTTCAGTGTAACACGGCCCTGCGGCCCTCTCCGTCCACCTCCGAGCGCCACCAGGCCTCGTCGGTTCAACGGCACACCACGAGCTCCCTCGCTCCAAAGGTCCAACGCAGGGCTGCACAAAGCAAGTGAACTCCACTCGGGCTGCCGGCGGGACTAAAGCTGCTCGAGCTGCAACTCTCCACTCGACCAGGGACAGGACTCTCCAAACTCGGGATCGCACCGGGATTGCCAACTCAAGCCATGAACTGCGAACCGAACTGGTCAACTGCAAACTGCCAGGGTTGGGAATCTCTCTCTGACTCCAATCTCCAAGAGTCAAGCAGGAAGAAAAACGAATGACGTCCAAGCATGAAGGAAGGGCAAAAAGAGAGCTCTCTCGAAGACTCTCCGTCTCTCTCTCTCTCGAACCAACTGCTCTCTCTCAACTGCACTCAACTCGACTTCTTAAAATGGCGTCTGACCCTCGATAATATCCCTGGCCGATGACGTCCCATTGGCGCACTGCTCTGCCAATCAGAGCCTCCCACGACTCGCCGGCTCTTCCAGGTCACGCCCTCTGCGTCACTGCCGCTCTCTGCACTCCTGCTCCTCCTTCATAGCACGTGCTAGGCGAGGTGGGTAGGCCTTACGGAGCTGTAAATGGTGGCGGCCATTGTGGCAGTGTTCCAGCCTGATTTCTTCCGAAGTCATGTCAGGGGGAAGGGCGTCATTTAGTGTTGTACTAAAGGTCCTAACTTATGTTTATGTGGTCTGCAGTGCCATAATGGACAAAGGTTTGATGACAAGGTTGGACTCACAGGGCGTTATCTTTAATCCCTAACGACTCAACACTCGAATCTCCTGGTAGATCCACAATCATACATATTATCCCGACAAACGCCTAAACATGAAGAACTTATTACAGGTAGATTCCCTATTGCGACAGTCGAATACCTACCTATACAGATCTACCTGGCTCTAGATATTGCTTTACCCCCAGACATAACAATATTGTTACAGACGCGGCTTTTAGATGTTATATTGACCGAGCGGTGGTGTATTTAACCGCGTCCGAACAGTTACTCCCCGATTAAAACCCGATTCCACCCGACGTTGACCAGATCGCCCCACAGATATTCAATCGGGAAATCTCTAAAGCGACCGAAAGAGAATGAAAAAGAAGAAGAAGAAGAATACGGAGGAAGAACAGATTTATTATACACACACAAGCAATGGATGGAAGAAGCAGTAACACAGCGAATCGTTAACTTACACTACTCATTTTTACTTAGCCCCAAGACAACGAGTAGGACAGGACGTTCACACTTACACAGGGGATATTGCAGGCAGGTAGGGCTTGAGATGGATTGCTTGAGAGGGAGGCAAGGTCGGGAGGCCGCAGCTCACAATTCCTCGCGGTTTTGGCGGGAAACCCTCCGTCGTGTATCCACTGCGGTAGACGTCACGCGCTGGTTCGGCACACCTGCTCCTCTTCTTTGGGGTGGGGCCGTCTCCCTCCTTTCAGCGCGTCTCTCCAAAGCTGGTTTCCTTGCCGAGTACCTCTCCTCTTTAGCTTGGAGCGTTTCGCATCTCACCTCTTGGTGCAGCCTCTTTGCTCATCTCCCAAGGCCTCTCCAAGTCATCTCGTAAAGCAGTCCCTTACAGTCGCTTTTATCACCTCGGGCGAAATCAAGCCGCCGGCTCCGAGGGCACGCCTACCGGGTCGCTCACCGCGGTGTTGATTGGTGGTTAGGGCTGGTTCACTCCTTCCCTCTTATGATGAGGTGGAGACACGCCTTTCTTCCCCAACCCTACCTCGTGGCCAATGGTGGTTTGAAGAAAACCGCCCAAAATGCGGAAGGCAATTGGAAGGGAGGTTTTGGGGAAATTGGAAGGGCCTACGCTTATTTTGTTCGATACAATGCAAAGTCAATCTAGTGGGAAACACATATTTAGCCTACATGGAATAAGGAAATACACTATTTAAAAGATATATCGTGACCTGCGTGTAAGTTTCATGGAATTAACTAGGGGGCCGACTGCGACCATTATTTACATTAACAGGGTGTTACCGTACCTTTTGTAACGTTCACATTGTAACGTTTTCACATTCGTTACACTTCCTCCAAAATTGTTACACTTCTCAAAAACCGTTACACTTCTCAAATTCGTTACACACTTCTCAAAATCGTTACACACTTCTCAAAATCGTTACACTGCACCCTCCTTTCTTCAGGCCCGTACTCGGGCCTATTAAACTTTAACTTAGTGTGACACGTAGGTGTAATTCCCTCTACAATTAACCTGACCCTGAGTGTGACAATTTTAAAACACAAATAAGTATGTCCCCCTATTGCATTGCACCCTGTCTAACAGACTCAAGCCCACAGCTAACCGAATTACAGAATTATTCTCAAACTATACATTTACGGTGGGGAGCATTATTTACAATGACGTGATTTCTTATTTACAACGCAACCCAGGACCTGTGTTTTTTTTTTTTTCTTTTTTTTTTTTAGGGAACAAGAGAAAGAAATTCCTGTTGGGAGGGGGGAGACAGCACGCATTGCATCGATGCACCAGTACCAATACCACCAAAGCACCCAAAAGCACCAAAAAGCACCACAAAGCACCAAAAACACCACTCGGTGCGCAGTCACCATGGTTCATAATAAACACAACAAAACAACTGGTGGTGGTCTTCTCTTTCTCTGCTGGGCCGATGTTCTTCCCGACGTCTTCTGGCTTCATGCGGCCTATTTGGACATAATAAAAAGCACAACTTGTGTCCATTTTTATTTAGGGCCTCAGGGGCCAACTAAGGGTGGTCCACCTGTTTGGCATAGGTGCCACCTTACCGAGGTCCGCAAGCAAGATTCCCTGGCCACTATGGCCGGTCTCCAACAGAGGTGCCCTGCCCCAGAACCTGGGGTCCATCAAGTGGTACTTGGCCGCAGAACAGCGGTCCATACAGTGGTACATCAACGCAATGCATGCTGGTTCTGGGAATCTCGGGCGCACAATGGCCACCTCACGCACGCTCCCCTCGGCACCCAATGGTGCACAGGTCATGTGGGAGACAAAAGAAAGACAATTGAGCGAGGGGTAAGGTCACAAGGGTACACGTCAATAAGGCAATGCAAGGTGAAATGCGTACGGAGGGCGAAGTGAGAAAGCTCGTCCCTACCGTACGTCACCCCCCCGGTCACCTACCCTTGCCCTTACCCCATATGTACAAAATCTACACATTACCAATTCGTTACTACTGTCACGTCTTCCCCATATTTCCCCTATACCAAATTCGTCACCACAATCCCTCTACTTCAAAATTTGCCATCACCAATTCATCATCAATCCTCATAAGGAGGGAGAGATGGAATTACGCACAATGTCACACCCACGTCATGATGCGTCTCACAATCCAAACATTTGCATCATAAAAAAAATAATCAAAACATGGCATGGTGTGGAGTACCTGTCACCTCAGATGAGTGGATGCAGATGGTGCGAGGAGATCCTTCATCCTAACTATTTTCTAAATGACTTTAACACACTTTACACTACCCGGGGTCTTTCCCTGCCAATCCATTGGCCAACTTACACTATGGGTTCTAATAACCAATTCCCATTGGCCAAACTGTGGTGCTTCTCAATTTGGGGTCTCACTCCCCCGATTCATCTCCCGGTGCTCTCGCACAATTTCTGGGCTGCGACGTGTACCTCTCCCAACAGGTCTACCCACCTGCACACCTCCACCACTGTAGTTGCCACCCGAGCTTACCTAGCTCCTCACCCTAACCTAACTAACTGGGGACAGCCCCTCTCCTGGCTCTGTCACCCCATGGTGCCCTCTGGCACTGGGCTACCCGGGTCCGTCCTCCGGATCCTCGGGCCCCATCCACAACAACTACTACCGGCTCCCAGAGCCCACCTGCGGCCTCACCTGGCCGACATCCTCACAGTGGTGGAGTGCTCAAACCAACTACACACACTAACAGGCTACACGCCCAGCCATTTCCACAACACTAATGCACCCATCCACATACCATTCTGCCACCCGCACCACAGATGCCAATATCCAACCACAATTTACCTGTACCCTCTACCTAACACTTACACTACCCGCCCCGGGTATCCGTGATGGGGGTCCACTCTTCCCCCATTCATACCTTCGCACCATCCACTCCACTCCACAATTTCCACCATTCTCACTCCACGACCATCCATTCCAATACTCCAGATATTCCACACTACCATTTATTCCACACAGCCACATACACCTGTTGTTGCACACCTGTGCCCTCACACCTGGTGCCACCTGCACCCTCCTTTCTTCCTGGACCATTTGGTCAACACAACACGCAATCACCACTACTCCCTCATACACTGCTCCACACACCTGTTCAGTTGCACACCTGTGCAATCACACCTGTTCCATTCTCACCTGTTCAATTCTCACACACACGGCATCATCTCAGCTAACTACTCCCCTCTGAAACTTGCGCTTCCCAGTCGTCCCTTTAAACTATTGCGCTCCCACGTCATTATAATCCACACTAATCTACCTGCGTCCCCACTACAGGTATCAGTCACTAACTAAACTTAACGTTACCTAATGTCATCTTCGCTAGGGCCCTATCAATATCCTAACCCACCCTGGCTCGGTTGTCATAGCCACCCCATAAACTATTGCGCATTTGCCCCCACTCTGTGAGGGATGGTGGATTTGCCATCCCACCACATCGGGGGGTCTCTCACTATCAATTTTGTTCGTCCAGATTCCAACCAATTCAAAATTTTTTCATTTACTGCCAATTCTATTCACTTTTCTAAATTTCGTTTTAAATCACAATCACTATCACCATCACCCGTCTACTTATTACATCCTCTCGGTGCGCCAATTCACGTCTACAGCCCGGCTTCGTACAGCCGAGCAATGAACGCGGATTCTTTTGTGCCGGCGGCTGGATGCGTCCCGCATTCGGGGCAGGGGCGGGGGCTTACCCGGGCCGAGATCCCACGCACCACCTCGGCGTGGAGCCATCCAATGTCTCGATCTCGACCTGCCGGCACGTCTCAACAAAACGTGGTCGCCATAACGACCCTTCCTATCCAGCTGCCCGCTCCGCCTAGTGGAGCCCGGCCGCGGCCGTTCCAAGCGAGGCACAGCGTGGATCGCGTACGGCGGTTCTTTCGAAACCGCCGTGGTTCGGATCCCCGCTGGTCCTCGCGGCACGCGAAGCTGCCCGACGCGCACCGAGGGCCTGATTCGGCTATAAGTCGTTCTAACCTCTAGCCTGGTTACCGTCGACGCTTCACCTGGATTCTTACAAGCATATGCTACCCCTTTCTTGCTCATACATGCAGCTGTTCCCATTCTCCTCGTACCTTTCCTTACACACCTCGGTACACTCATTCCGCTCACCGACTTGGTCACACACCTGACCACTGAACACTTTGGCACACATTCGTTGGTCGCACACCTCACCAACACACCTCTTCGCGCCCCCTCCTCGGTCACTTCCTCTGTGACAATCACAGGTGTGCTCTCATTCGCACACCCAACCACGTGCCTCACTACCAACTCAAATGTGCCTTCCCACACACGCTCTACCATTCCAGGTGTGCATCCTTCCATTCCAGGTGTACATCCTCGCTCACCTGTCATAACCAACTCACGCTCCGTTTCACTCTCACTACTCTCACCTCCATTCTTGACCGCGCACTCACCCTTACTCTCGACAGCACACTCTTTCCTCATGCACCCGTCCATTACACACCTTTCTCGTGCATACCCTCCCATTACATCCTCTGTAACACTCACCACAGGCGTACACTTCCTCGTTACATCCTCTGTAACACTCACCACAGGTGTACACTCTCTCGTTACATCCTCTGTAACACTCACCACAGGTGTACACTCTCTCGTTACTTCCTCCGTAACACTCACCACAGGCGTACACTTCCTCGTTACATCCTCTGTAACACTCACCACAGGTGTACACTCTCTCGTTACATCCTCTGTAACACTCACCACAGGTGTACACTCTCTCGTTACTTCCTCCATAACACTCACCACACCGCGCTTCCATGTACCCCCTCGCACACGCGCTTCGACCAACTCACTCTTGACGGCACACTCACTCCTCGGCGTGCACTTTTTCCTCACACACCCCATGGTCGGACATTCTCGCACACCTCTTTTTTCACACACCTGACCTGTCACACACTTCACCAACGGCCTTTCACGAACACCCGGATCCAAACCAATCCCCAAGCCGACTGAAGCTTTCCTCACATCATATACATTGCCACTCACCTCCGTACTTCGTCTCCGCACCTCCTTTGCCACCTGCAAACTCTTTATTTGGTTAGTGAGCATCACATTATGAGTTGAGCACCGACCTTGCACATATTCCGCTATCTCTTCCTTTATTTCTCTCTTAGTTTCTGTCCGTCTCTTCTTAATTTCACTCACCTCTTCTTCCACTTCCTCTAATTTTTGTTTAACCTCTTTTATTTCTCGGTGCGTTTCCTCAAGTTCGTCCTCTAAGGCTACCTTAACCGTTTCGATGTGCGTCCTCACCTCTCGGTCCTTTGTCTCCATTATCTCTGTCACCTCGTCCACCCTCATTGTCAGTTCCTCCCGTACCATCTGACATTGCCTCTGTGTCGCTATTAATTCGTTTTTAATTTCTTTTTGTGTCGCCTTTAACCCTCCGAGTACTGCAGTGTTCCTTTGAACCTGCTCCACTAACTTAGTTTGTCCCTCTGTCAGCTGTTCCACCTCCTCCGTCAGATCTTCTATTCCCCCTTGTAACTTAGCCGTATTATTTCTCACCTCTTTCTCCATACGCTTCTCACCTCGCTTTACCTCCTCGCGCAGCCCCGAAACCTCCTCACTTACCCCTCGTCGTATTTCCTCCATCTCTTTTGTAGATGCCAACCTCATCTGTCCCAATTCATCCCTCTGAGCATCCAGTTTGGTTTCTACCCCGATTTTCACCTCCTCTATCTGCTCTCCCATTTGTTTGATTTCCCTGGCAGATTGTTCCCCTATTTCCCGCAATTTGTCCTCCATCCTATTTTCTAACCCCATTAACCCATTTTTTACCCCCTCTAACTGATTCTCCTGGGCAGCCATTCTGTTTTCCACCCCCGTTAACCCATTCTTTACCTCTTTTATCCCGTTGTCTAACCCCTCAAAATTTTTGTCTAACTTCTCACCGGTACCCCTCGCTTCGTCCCTCATTACCCCCATTTGCTCACCCTGAGCATCCATCCGGTTCCCCATTACCCCCATTTGGTTTCCCATTACCCCCATTTGGCCCTCCAATCGCTCACTATTAGCCCTCATTTGCTCACTATTCTGGGCCATAAGGGCCTTCATTTGTATAAAAAAAAGGTTCAAATCCACCAACGGCGCTGCTACGGTCGCGGCAAAATTTGGTGCCGCTACACCCACGTGCGTGAGGACGCCACTTTGCGCGTCTGATACTTCCGCAACCACATTGCTATTTTTCTCCTCCTCCCTATCCTCCACATACATTTCCCCGAGGTCCTGGGTCGATTCCACCCTGTCTATCTCTCCCACCGACATCCGATCGCCTTGATTGTCCATGGCGCGATCTCAAAATTCGGGTTTTGCTTTATAAAACAAAATAAATTTCGGCAGCTTGTAATTTTGAGCGCGTTAAGTGCGCTTCGGGTCCGATCTCGGGTCCGATCTCCCTCCTCGACACCAATTGTTACTCTAATAGTACAATTGGTGTTCCAAAATTTGGGCCTAACAAATTTAGTCCCAGGTCCGAATCCAACTCCTCGACACCAAATGTTACAGACGCGGCTTTTAGATGTTATATTGACCGAGCGGTGGTGTATTTAACCGCGTCCGAACAGTTACTCCCCGATTAAAACCCGATTCCACCCGACGTTGACCAGATCGCCCCACAGATATTCAATCGGGAAATCTCTAAAGCGACCGAAAGAGAATGAAAAAGAAGAAGAAGAAGAATACGGAGGAAGAACAGATTTATTATACACACACAAGCAATGGATGGAAGAAGAAGTAACACAGCGAATCGTTAACTTACACTACTCATTTTTACTTAGCCCCAAGACAACGAGTAGGACAGGACGTTCACACTTACACAGGGGATATTGCAGGCAGGTAGGGCTTGAGATGGATTGCTTGAGAGGGAGGCAAGGTCGGGAGGCCGCAGCTCACAATTCCTCGCGGTTTTGGCGGGAAACCCTCCGTCGTGTATCCACTGCGGTAGACGTCACGCGCTGGTTCGGCACACCTGCTCCTCTTCTTTGGGGTGGGGCCGTCTCCATCCTTTCAGCGCGTCTCTCCAAAGCTGGTTTCCTTGCGGAGTACCTCTCCTCTTTGGCTTGGAGCGTTTCGCATCTCACCTCTTGGTGCAGCCTCTTTGCTCATCTCCCAAGGCCTCTCCAAGTCATCTCGTAAAGCAGTCCCTTACAGTCGCTTTTATCACCTCGGGCGAAATCAAGCCGCCGGCTCCGAGGGCACGCCTACCGGGTCGCTCACCGCGGTGTTGATTGGTGGTTAGGGCTGGTTCACTCCTTCCCTCTTATGATGAGGTGGAGACACGCCTTTCTTCCCCAACCCTACCTCGTGGCCAATGGTGGTTTGAAGAAAACCGCCCAAAATGCGGAAGGCAATTGGAAGGGAGGTTTTGGGGAAATTGGAAGGGCCTACGCTTATTTTGTTCGATACAATGCAAAGTCAATCTAGTGGGAAACACATATTTAGCCTACATGGAATAAGGAAATACACTATTTAAAAGATATATCGTGACCTGCGTGTAAGTTTCATGGAATTAACTAGGGGGCCGACTGCGACCATTATTTACATTAACAGGGTGTTACCGTACCTTTTGTAACGTTCACATTGTAACGTTTTCACATTCGTTACACTTCCTCCAAAATTGTTACACTTCTCAAAAACCGTTACACTTCTCAAATTCGTTACACACTTCTCAAAATCGTTACACACTTCTCAAAATCGTTACAATATATATATATATACACATGCACACACACACACACACACACACACACACACACACACACATGCACACAAACACATACACACACAAACACATACATACACACACAAGAAACACAAACACACACACACAAACATACACACACAAACACACACACACACAAACACATACACACACAAACACACATATACACAGACACGCACACACACAAACACATACACACACACAAACACATACATACACACACAACAAACACACACACACACAAACATATACACATACAAACACACATATACACATACACACACACAAACACATACACACACACACACAAACACATACACACACACACACACACACACAAACACATACATACACACACACAAAAAACACAAACACACACACACGGAAATACATACACACAAAAACACACACATACACACACACACAAACACACACAAACACATACACACACAAACACACATATACACAGACACACAAACACATACACACACAAACACACAATACACACACACACAAACACACACACACACAAACACATACACACACAAACACACATATACACAGACACACAAACACACACATACCCACACAAACACATATACACACATACACACACACACAAACACATCCATACGTATATATATATATATATATATATATATATATATATATATATATATATATATATATATCACTATATATATATATATATATACAATATATATATATATATATATAGATTGTTGCGGTTCTGAGAAAGTGTACATATTTGATTAATAAAGGTTAAAGGTTTTGCCCCCATAGTTAGTCCACGAGCAACACGTAGGTCACCTTAGATGTTAGTTATTTCATAGTATATGTGAGATAAGGACATTTCCAATAGTGATACCTGTGTTGTGTAAGAGAAATAAATAAGAGTAGGCCCCATTCATTTTGCAGCCCTCCCTCCAATCAACTCCATTGCGCCCATCCATTCTGCACCCCATTCCCCATTGCGCCCATCCAGTCTGCACCCCATTGCCCCTCGCATTAGGAGGCTGAAACCAGCCAAATGCCACGAGGTAAGGCCTGGAAAAGGGGCGAGAGCGCAAGGGTGGGGGTGTGGCCACGTCAAGCAGACATCAAGGGCGGAGCCGGTAAGACCCCAACAACCAACCAGGGCTCGAGTGGGCATGGCTAAGGGGCGTGGTGAGAACGTGGCTGGGAGATTCGAGAGGGTTCGCTAAGCGGCGCTATATAACCGCGAGCACAAAGCCCTTCGAGAGGACGTGCACGATTGCGCTTTACCAGAGGACTTGAGGACTTATGCGGTTATGAGCACTTGAGGATATTCGCGCATTACAAAGGACTGGGGAGTATATGCGCTTTGATCAAGAGGACT
>NC_136262.1:269341132-269356132 GCF_964187855.1 Myxine glutinosa | reverse complement strand
TTACAAGGCCAAAATATGAAGGGCATAATAATAATAAAAATGTGGAATATCCTGGCTTATGCAGACAATGGTCCTTGCTCATAGTTGCGGCCACAAACGAGAGGTGTTATCGTGTGGTGTCCATCAGGTATGCAATTTGCAGTTTCATTCTTTCCTTAAGGTGAACAGAGCGCACAGAGAAGGATTTCAGGAAGTGGATGCTGGAGCTGCGGAGGCGATTTCCCGAGAGTCAGGTCTGGCCAGAACTTTCTTTGTCTTCCAAAGTGTCCAGTAGGAATTGGGGAAGAGGGGGTAAGGTGGGAACAGAGACGGATGAGCTTTGGAGGAAAACACTGAGTTAAACATTCAGGCCTTGCCTCTCCTTTCCATCCATAGAGCCATTTACTTACTGTATGTGCAGCAATTGAAGGTATGGCTGGGGGTGAAAATGATAATACAGAAAATGGTAACACAGAAAATGGTAACACAGAAAATGATAATACAGAAAATGGTAATACAGAAAATGATAATACAGAAAATGGTAACACAGAAAATGGTAATACAGAAAATGATAATACAGAAAATGATAATACAGAAAATGGTAACACAGAAAATGGTAACACAGAAAATGGTAACACAGAAAATGGTAACACAGAAAATGGTAATACAGAAAATGATAATACAGAAAATGGTAACACAGAAAATGGTAATACACAAAATGATAATACAGAAAATGATAATACAGAAAATGGTAACACAGAAAATGATAATACACAAAATGGTAATACAGAAAATGATAATACACAAAATGGTAATACAGAAAATGATAATACACAAAATGATAATACACAAAATGGTAATACAGAAAATGATAATACACAAAATGGTAATACAGAAAAGGATAATACAGAAAATGGTAATACAGAAAATGGTAATACAGAAAATGATAATACAGAAAATGATAATCCAGAAAATGATAATACAGAAAATGATAATCCAGAAAATGATAATACAGAAAATGATAATACAGAAAATGATAATCCAGAAAATGATAATACAGAAAATGATAATACAGAAAATGGTAACACAGAAAATGGTAACACAGAAAATGATAATACAGAAAATGATAATCCAGAAAATGATAATACAGAAAATGATAATACAGAAAATGATAATACAGAAAATGATAATACAGAAAATGGTAACACAGAAAATGATAATACAGAAAATGATAATACAGAAAATGATAATACAGAAAATGGTAATACAGAAAATGATAATACAGAAAATGGTAACACAGAAAATGGTAACACAGAAAATGATAATACAGAAAATGATAATCCATAAAATGATAATACAGAAAATGATAATACAGAAAATGATAATACAGAAAATGATAATACAGAAAATGATAATACAGAAAATGATAATACAGAAAATGATAATACAGAAAATGGTAATACAGAAAATGATAATACAGAAAATGATAATACAGAAAATGATAATACAGAAAATGATAAAACAGAAAATGACAACACAGAAAATGATAATACAGAAAATGATAATACAGAAAATGGTAATACAGAAAATGATAATACAGAAAATGATAATACAGAAAATGATAATACAGAAAATGATAATACAGAAAATGGTAATACAGAAAATGGTAATACAGAAAATGACAAAACAGAAAATGATAACAGAAAATGATAACACAGAAAATAATAACACAGAAAATGATAATACAGAAAATGATAATACAGAAAATGATAACACAGAAAATAATAACACAGAAAATGATAATACAGAAAATGATAATACAGAAAATGATAATACAGAAAATGATAACACAGAAAATGATAATACAGAAAATGATAACACAGAAAATAATAACACAGAAAATGATAATACAGAAAATGATAATACAGAAAATGATAATACAGAAAATGATAATACAGAAAATGATAATACAGAAAATGATAACACAGAAAATAATAACACAGAAAATGATAATACAGAAAATGATAATACAGAAAATGATAACACAGAAAATGATAATACAGAAAATGACAAAACAGAAAATGATAACAGAAAATGATAACACAGAAAATAATAACACAGAAAATGATAATACAGAAAATGATAATACAGAAAATGATAATACAGAAAATGATAATACAGAAAATGATAATACACAAAATGATAATACAGAAAATGATAATACAGAAAATGATAATACAGAAAATGATAATACAGAAAATGATAACAGAAAATGATAACACAGAAAATGATAATACAGAAAATGATAATACAGAAAATGATAATACAGAAAATGATAATACAGAAAATGATAACACAGAAAATGATAATACAGAAAATGATAATACAGAAAATGATAATACAGAAAATGATAATACAGAAAATGATAATACAGAAAATGATAATACAGAAAATGATAATACAGAAAATGATAATACAGAAAATGATAATACAGAAAATGATAATACAGAAAATGATAATACACAAAATGATAATACACAAAATGATAATACAGAAAATGATAATACACAAAATGATAATACAGAAAATGATAATACACAAAATGATAATACAGAAAATGATAATACAGAAAATGATAATACAGAAAATGGTAATACAGAAAATGACAAAACAGAAAATGATAACAGAAAATGATAACACAGAAAATAATAACACAGAAAATGATAATACAGAAAATGATAATACAGAAAATGATAATACAGAAAATGATAATACACAAAATGATAATACAGAAAATGATAATACAGAAAATGGTAATACAGAAAATGGTAATACAGAAAATGATAAAACAGAAAATGATAATACAGAAAATGGTAATACACAAAATGATAATACACAAAATGATAATACAGAAAATGATAATACAGAAAATGATAATACACAAAATGATAATACAGAAAATGATAATACAGAAAATGGTAATACACAAAATGATAATACACAAAATGATAATACACAAAATGATAATACAGAAAATGGTAATACAGAAAATGACAAAACAGAAAATGAGAACAGAAAATGATAACACAGAAAATAATAACACAGAAAATGATAATACAGAAAATGATAATACAGAAAATGATAATACAGAAAATGATAATACACAAAATGATAATACAGAAAATGATAATACTGAAAATGATAATACACAAAATGATAATACAGAAAATGATAATACAGAAAATGGTAATACAGAAAATGATAATACAGATAATGGTAATACACAAAATGATAATACAGAAAATGATAATACAGAAAATGGTAATACAGAAAATGGTAATACAGAAAATGATAATACAGAAAATGATAATACAGAAAATGATAATACACAAAATGATAATACAGAAAATGATAATACACAAAATGATAATACAGAAAATGTTAATATAGAAAATGATAATACAGAAAATGATAATACAGAAAATGATAATACAGAAAATGATAATACAGAAAATGACAAAACAGAAAATGATAACAGAGAATGATAACACAGAAAATAATAACACAGAAAATGATAATACAGAAAATGATAATACAGAAAATGATAATACAGAAAATGATAATACAGAAAATGATAATACACAAAATGATAATACAGAAAATGATAATACAGAAAATGATAATACAGAAAATGATAATACAGAAAATGATAACAGAAAATGATAACACAGAAAATGATAATACAGAAAATGATAATACAGAAAATGATAATACAGAAAATGATAATACAGAAAATGATAACACAGAAAATGATAATACAGAAAATGATAATACAGAAAATGATAATACAGAAAATGATAATACAGAAAATGATAATACAGAAAATGATAATACAGAAAATGATAATACAGAAAATGATAATACACAAAATGATAATACACAAAATGATAATACAGAAAATGATAATACACAAAATGATAATACAGACAATGATAATACACAAAATGATAATACAGAAAATGATAATACAGAAAATGATAATACAGAAAATGGTAATACAGAAAATGACAAAACAGAAAATGATAACAGAAAATGATAACACAGAAAATAATAACACAGAAAATGATAATACAGAAAATGATAATACAGAAAATGATAATACAGAAAATGATAATACACAAAATGATAATACAGAAAATGATAATACAGAAAATGGTAATACAGAAAATGGTAATACAGAAAATGATAAAACAGAAAATGATAATACAGAAAATGGTAATACACAAAATGATAATACACAAAATGATAATACAGAAAATGATAATACAGAAAATGATAATACACAAAATGATAATACAGAAAATGATAATACAGAAAATGGTAATACACAAAATGATAATACACAAAATGATAATACACAAAATGATAATACAGAAAATGGTAATACAGAAAATGACAAAACAGAAAATGAGAACAGAAAATGATAACACAGAAAATAATAACACAGAAAATGATAATACAGAAAATGATAATACAGAAAATGATAATACAGAAAATGATAATACACAAAATGATAATACAGAAAATGATAATACAGAAAATGATAATACACAAAATGATAATACAGAAAATGATAATACAGAAAATGGTAATACAGAAAATGATAATACAGAAATGGTAATACACAAAATGATAATACAGAAAATGGTAATACAGAAAATGATAATACAGAAAATGATAATACACAAAATGATAATACAGAAAATGATAATACAGAAAATGGTAATACAGAAAATGGTAATACAGAAAATGATAATACAGAAAATGATAATACAGAAAATGATAATACACAAAATGATAATACAGAAAATGATAATACACAAAATGATAATACAGAAAATGTTAATATAGAAAATGATAATACAGAAAATGATAATACAGAAAATGATAATACAGAAAATGATAATACAGAAAATGACAAAACAGAAAATGATAACAGAGAATGATAACACAGAAAATAATAACACAGAAAATGATAATACAGAAAATGATAATACAGAAAATGATAATACAGAAAATGATAATACAGAAAATGATAATACAGAAAATGATAATACAGAAAATGATAATACAGAAAATGATAATACAGAAAATGATAATCCAGAAAATGATAATACAGAAAATGATAATACAGAAAATGGTAACACAGAAAATGGTAACACAGAAAACGATAATACAGAAAATGATAATACAGAAAATGATAATACAGAAAATGATAATACAGAAAATGATAATACAGAAAATGATAATACAGAAAATGGTAACACAGAAAATGATAATACAGAAAATGATAATCCAGAAAATGATAATCCAGAAAATGATAATACAGAAAATGATAATACAGAAAATGATAATACAGAAAATGGTAATACAGCAAATGACAAAACAGAAAATGATAACAGAAAATGATAACACAGAAAATAATAACACAGAAAATGATAATACAGAAAATGATAATACAGAAAATGATAATACAGAAAATGATAATACACAAAATGATAATACAGAAAATGATAAAACAGAAAATGATAATACAGAAAATGATAATACAGAAAATGGTAATACACAAAATGATAATACACAAAATGATAATACAGAAAATGATAATACAGAAAATGATAATACACAAAATGATAATACAGAAAATGATAATACAGAAAATGGTAATACACAAAATGATAATACACAAAATGATAATACACAAAATGATAATACAGAAAATGATAACACACAAAATGATAATACAGAAAATGTTAATACAGAAAATGATAATACAGAAAATGATAATACAGAAAATGATAATACAGAAAATGATAATACAGAAAATGACAAAACAGAAAATGATAACAGAAAATGATAACACAGAAAATAATAACACAGAAAATGATAATACAGAAAATGATAATACAGAAAATGATAAAACAGAAAATGATAAAACAGAAAATGATAATACAGAAAATGATAATACAGAAAATGATAATACACAAAATGGTAATACAGAAAATGATAAAACAGAAAATGGTAATACAGAAAATGGTAATACAGAAAATGATAATAAAGAAAATGATAATACAGAAAATGGTAATACAGAAAATGATAATACAGAAATGATAATACACAAAATGATAATACAGAAAATGATAATACAGAAAATGATAATACAGAAAATGGTAATACAGAAAATGATAATACAGAAAATGATAATACAGAAAATGATAATACAGAAAATGATAATACACAAAATGATAATACAGAAAATGATAATACAGAAAATGATAATACAGAAAATGGTAATACAGAAAATGATAATACAGAAAATGATAATACAGAAAATGATAATACAGAAAATGATAATACACAAAATGGTAATACAGAAAATGGTAATACAGAAAATGATAAAACAGAAAATGATAATACACAAAATGATAATACAGAAAATGATAATACAGAAAATGATAATACAGAAAATGGTAATAAAGAAAATGATAATACAGAAAATGATAATACAGAAAATGATAATACAGAAAATGATAATACACAAAATGATAATACAGAAAATGATAATACAGAAAATGATAATGCAGAAAATGATAATACAGAAAATGATAATGCAGAAAATGATAATGCACAAAATGATAATACAGAAAATGGTAATACAGAAAATGATAATACAGAAAATGATAATACAGAAAATGATAATACAGAAAATGATAATGCAGAAAATGATAATACACAAAATGATAATACAGAAAATGATAATGCAGAAAATGATAATGCACAAAATGATAATACAGAAAATGAGAATACAGAAAATGATAATGCAGAAAATGATAATGCACAAAATGATAATACAGAAAATGATAATACAGAAAATGATAATGCACAAAATGATAATACAAAAAATGATAATGCAGAAAATGATAATGCACAAAATGATAATACAGAAAATGATAATACAAAAAATGATAATACAGAAAATGATAATACAGAAAATGATAACACAGAAAATGGTAATACACAAAATGATAATACAGAAAATGGTAATACAGAAAATGATAATACAGAAAATGATAATACACAAAATGATAATACAGAAAATGATAATACAGAAAATGGTAATACAGAAAATGGTAATACAGAAAATGATAATACAGAAAATGATAATACAGAAAATGATAATACACAAAATGATAATACAGAAAATGATAATACACAAAATGATAATACAGAAAATGTTAATATCGAAAATGATAATACAGAAAATGATAATACAGAAAATGATAATACAGAAAATGATAATACAGAAAATGACAAAACAGAAAATGATAACAGAGAATGATAACACAGAAAATAATAACACAGAAAATGATAATACAGAAAATGATAATACAGAAAATGATAATACAGAAAATGATAATACAGAAAATGATAATACAGAAAATGATAATACAGAAAATGATAATACAGAAAATGATAATACAGAAAATGATAATCCAGAAAATGATAATACAGAAAATGATAATACAGAAAATGGTAACACAGAAAATGGTAACACAGAAAACGATAATACAGAAAATGATAATACAGAAAATGATAATACAGAAAATGATAATACAGAAAATGATAATACAGAAAATGATAATACAGAAAATGGTAACACAGAAAATGATAATACAGAAAATGATAATCCAGAAAATGATAATCCAGAAAATGATAATACAGAAAATGATAATACAGAAAATGATAATACAGAAAATGGTAATACAGCAAATGACAAAACAGAAAATGATAACAGAAAATGATAACACAGAAAATAATAACACAGAAAATGATAATACAGAAAATGATAATACAGAAAATGATAATACAGAAAATGATAATACACAAAATGATAATACAGAAAATGATAAAACAGAAAATGATAATACAGAAAATGATAATACAGAAAATGGTAATACACAAAATGATAATACACAAAATGATAATACAGAAAATGATAATACAGAAAATGATAATACACAAAATGATAATACAGAAAATGATAATACAGAAAATGGTAATACACAAAATGATAATACACAAAATGATAATACACAAAATGATAATACAGAAAATGATAACACACAAAATGATAATACAGAAAATGTTAATACAGAAAATGATAATACAGAAAATGATAATACAGAAAATGATAATACAGAAAATGATAATACAGAAAATGACAAAACAGAAAATGATAACAGAAAATGATAACACAGAAAATAATAACACAGAAAATGATAATACAGAAAATGATAATACAGAAAATGATAAAACAGAAAATGATAAAACAGAAAATGATAATACAGAAAATGATAATACAGAAAATGATAATACACAAAATGGTAATACAGAAAATGATAAAACAGAAAATGGTAATACAGAAAATGGTAATACAGAAAATGATAATAAAGAAAATGATAATACAGAAAATGGTAATACAGAAAATGATAATACAGAAATGATAATACACAAAATGATAATACAGAAAATGATAATACAGAAAATGATAATACAGAAAATGGTAATACAGAAAATGATAATACAGAAAATGATAATACAGAAAATGATAATACAGAAAATGATAATACACAAAATGATAATACAGAAAATGATAATACAGAAAATGATAATACAGAAAATGGTAATACAGAAAATGATAATACAGAAAATGATAATACAGAAAATGATAATACAGAAAATGATAATACACAAAATGGTAATACAGAAAATGGTAATACAGAAAATGATAAAACAGAAAATGATAATACACAAAATGATAATACAGAAAATGATAATACAGAAAATGATAATACAGAAAATGGTAATACAGAAAATGATAATACAGAAAATGATAATACAGAAAATGATAATACAGAAAATGATAATACACAAAATGATAATACAGAAAATGATAATACAGAAAATGATAATGCAGAAAATGATAATACAGAAAATGATAATGCAGAAAATGATAATGCACAAAATGATAATACAGAAAATGGTAATACAGAAAATGATAATACAGAAAATGATAATACAGAAAATGATAATACAGAAAATGATAATGCAGAAAATGATAATACACAAAATGATAATACAGAAAATGATAATGCAGAAAATGATAATGCACAAAATGATAATACAGAAAATGAGAATACAGAAAATGATAATGCAGAAAATGATAATGCACAAAATGATAATACAGAAAATGATAATACAGAAAATGATAATGCACAAAATGATAATACAAAAAATGATAATGCAGAAAATGATAATGCACAAAATGATAATACAGAAAATGATAATACAGAAAATGATAATACAGAAAAGGATAATACAGAAAATGATAATACAGAAAATGATAATACAGAAAATGATAATACAGAAAATGATAATACAGAAAATGATAATACAGAAAATGGTAATACAGAAAATGGTAATACCGAAAATGATAATACAGAAAATGGTAATACAGAAAATGATAATACAGAAAATGGTAATACAGAAAATGGTAATACAGAAAATGATAATACAGAAAATGATAATACAGAAAATGATAATACAGAAAATGGTAATACAGAAAATGATAATACAGAAAATGATAATACAGAAAATGGTAATACAGAAAATGATAATACAGAAAATGATAATACAGAAAATGATAATACAGAAAATGATAATACAGAAAATGGTAATACAGAAAATGATAATACAGAAAATGATAATACAGAGAATGATAATACAGAAAATGGTAATACAGAAAATGATAATACAGAAAATGATAATACAGAAAATGATAATACAGAAAATGATAATACAGAAAATGGTAATACAGAAAATGATAATACAGAAAATGATAATACAGAAAATGATAATACAGAAAATAATAATACAGAAAATGGTAATACAGAAAATGATAATACAGAAAATGATAATACAGAAAATGATAATACAGAAAATGGTAATACAGAAAATGATAATACAGAAAATGATAATACAGAAAATGATAATACAGAAAATGATAATACAGAAAATGGTAATACCGAAAATGATAATACAGAAAATGATAATACAGAAAATGATAATACAGAAAATGATAATACAGAAAATGGTAATACAGAAAATGATACCGAAAATGATAATACAGAAAATGATAATACAGAAAATGATAATACAGAAAATGGTAATACAGAAAATGATAATACAGAAAATGATAATACAGAAAATGATAATACAGAAAATGGTAATACAGAAAATGATAATACAGAAAATGATAATACAGAAAATGATAATACACAAAATGATAATACAGAAAATGATGATACAGAAAATGATAATACACAAAATGATAATACAGAAAATGATAATACAGAAGATGGTAATACAGAAAATGATAATACAGAAAATGATAATACAGAAAATGATAATACAGAAAATGGTAATCCAGAAAATGATAAAACAGAAAATGGTAATACAGAAAATGATATTATAGAAAATGATAATACAGAAAATGATAATACAGAAAATGATATTATAGAAAATGATAATACAGAAAATGATAATACAGAAAATGGTAACACAGAAAATGGTAATACAGAAAATGATAATACAGAAAATGATAATACAGAAAATGATAATACAGAAAATGATAATACAGAAAATGATAATACAGAAAATGATAATACAGAAAATGGTAATACAGAAAATGATAATACAGAAAATGATAATACAGAAAATGATAATACAGAAAATGATAATACAGAAAATGATAATACAGAAAATGATAATACAGAAAATGATAATACAGAAAATGGTAATACCGAAAATGATAATACAGAAAATGATAATACAGAAAATGATAATACAGAAAATGGTAATACAGAAAATGATAATACAGAAAATGATAATACAGAAAATGGTAATACAGAAAATGATAATACAGAAAATGGTAATACAGAAAATGATAATACAGAAAATGATAATACAGAAAATGATAATACAGAAAATGGTAATACAGAAAATGATAATACAGAAAATGATAATACAGAAAATGGTAATACCGAAAATGATAATACAGAAAATGATAATACAGAAAATGATAATACAGAAAATGGTAATACAGAAAATGGTAATACAGAAAATGATAATACAGAAAATGATAATACAGAAAATGATAATACAGAAAACGATAATACAGAAAAATGGTAATACAGAAAATGATAATACAACAAAATGATAATACACAAAATGATAATACAGAAAATGATAATACAGAAAATGATAATACAGAAAATGATAATACAGAAAATGATAATACAGAAAATGATAATACAGAAAATGATGATACAGAAAATGATAATACAGAAAATGATAATACAGAAAATGATAATACTGAAAATGATAATACAGAAAATGATAATACACAAAATGATAATACAGAAAATGATAATACACAAAATGATAATACAGAAAATGATAATACAGAAAATGATAATACACAAAATGATAATACAGAAAATGATAATACAGAAAATGGTAATACAGAAAATGATAATACAGAAAATGATAATACACAAAATGATAATACAGAAAATGATAATACAGAAAATGATAATACACAAAATGATAATACAGAAAATGATAATACAGAAAATGATAATACAGAAAATGATAATACAGAAAATGGTAATACCGAAAATGATAATACAGAAAATGATAATACAGAAAATGATAATACAGAAAATGGTAATACAGAAAATGATAATACAGAAAATGATAATACAGAAAATGGTAATACAGAAAATGATAATACAGAAAATGGTAATACAGAAAATGATAATACAGAAAATGATAATACAGAAAATGATAATACAGAAAATGGTAATACAGAAAATGATAATACAGAAAATGATAATACAGAAAATGATAATACAGAAAATGATAATACAGAAAATGGTAATACCGAAAATGATAATACAGAAAATGATAATACAGAAAATGGTAATACAGAAAATGATAATACAGAAAATGGTAATACAGAAAATGATAATACAGAAAATGGTAATACAGAAAATGATAATACAGAAAATGGTAATACAGAAAATGATAATACAGAAAATGATAATACAGAAAATGGTAATACACAAAATGATAATACACAAAATGATAATACAGAAAATGATAATACAGAAAATGGTCATACAGAAAATGATAATACAGAAAATGATAATACACAAAATGATAATACAGAAAATGATAATACAGAAAATGATAATACACAAAATGATAATACAGAAAATGATAATACAGAAAATGGTAATACAGAAAATGATAATACAGAAAATGATAATACACAAAATGATAATACAGAAAATGATAATACAGAAAATGATAATACACAAAATGATAATACAGAAAATGATAATACACAAAATGTTAATACAGAAAATGATAATACAGAAAATGATAATACAGAAAATGATAATACAGAAAATGATAATACAGAAAATGATAATACAGAAAATGATAATACAGAAAATGATAATACACAAAATGATAATACAGAAAATGATAATACAGAAAATGATAATACAGAAAATGATAATACAGAAAATGATAATACACAAAATGATATTACAGAAAATGATAATACAGAAAATGATAATACACAAAATGATAATACAGAAAATGATAATACAGAAAATGTTAATACAGAAAATGATAATACAGAAAATGATAATACAGAAAATGATAATACAGAAAATGATAATACAGAAAATGATAAAACAGAAAATGATAATACAGAAAATGATAAAACAGAAAATGATAAAACAGAAAATGATAATACAGAAAATGATAATACACAAAATGATAATACAGAAAATGATAAAACAGAAAATGATAAAAGAAAATTCTAATACACAAAATGATAAAAAAGAAAATGATCATAATGCTCAAGACATAGACATGATGCTCAATCTGTAATATGAAAGGAGCTCGTTCTCGGCATGTCTATGTTCATGTGTGACTGTGTGTCCATAATATTATCCTTTGCAACTCTGTCAATGTCGCTAGTTGTGTCGAGACAGTCCACTAACAATGTACATACTGCTCCTTCAGTATATTCAGGTGTACAGTGGAGAGGTACTGCTATGGTACTGACCACTGTCGGTCAACTTGACACGTTTTTTTTTTGTTTGTTTTTTTGTACAAGATCGAGGCTTGTGTAAGAGCTAACATTAATCACAAAAAAAACAATCGGACACATAAAACATATAATAAAGGGTGCGTGAGCCAAGATGGGGGGAGAGAGAGGGAAGCACACAAGTACAACAGCAGAGAACAGGGACATCATGAGACCTGTGAGGGAGAGGGCTTAGGGGGGTGGGCATGGGAAGGCAGGTTTGGGGGGGGGGGGGGGGGTGGGAGAGGTAAAAAAAAAAAACACATGGGCACTGGTAGGACTTCCAGGATAAGAAGTCGGTATTTCAAAAAAGTGGATCTTGGGTGAATTAACAGGTAGAAAAGATCAAGGTTTTGGATGGGGGAAGATAAGCGATGGTGGTGAACAGCTGTTTTAAAGACCTGGAGGGGGGAGTGGGATTGAAATTTCTTTCTTTTTAAATGTAATTTATTTTTTTTCATGATTTCTGCAACAAACCAATTCTTTCCCATGAAGATTTATGATCAAAAGGGTTCTGCCACTTTCTCTACCCGTAAGTAAAAATAGTGATTGAATGATTAATTGGGATATTATTGTTTTCGTTTTCTTGGTCTTCACGTCCTCTATTATGTCATCGTCACATCCTCTATTACCCCTTCATTCTCTACAAAACTACTTTATAAACTTGTCAACCAACTTGTTGTCATCTGTGCTGCAGACGAACCTTTTCGAAGTCACAAATTGTACTTTTATTTGTTCATTTTGTCTTTCTCAGCATTTTATCTGCTCGGGATTTTACAGAGTATTACCTTAATTGTTCATGATAGTTTTCATTTCATATGTAACCGGTGTGTGTGTGTGTGTGTGTGTGTGTGTGTGTGTGTGTGTGTGTGTGTGTGTGTGTGTGTTGTACCGGTGCATGTGTAGGTTGTACCGGTGTATGATGGCATCCTTTGCGGTCTCCATGTACGTTATTGTTTATGAACGGATACAACACAGTTCTTTCGAGTACTGAAAAAACTTCTGTCCAGTTGACGAATGACATGTCATGTTGGTGCCTGAGGCGAAGAGACATTTGAAATGACTGAGGTCACGGGGTTGGAACAGCAAAGCTTTATTCCGCCTCGTGTCCTAAACAGAGGTGTGTGTGTGTGTGTGTGTGTTCGTGTGTGTGTGTGTGTGTGTGGAGGGGGGATGTGTGTGTGTGTGCGTGTGTGTGTGTGTGTGTGTGTGTGTGTGTGTGTGTGTGTGTGTGTGTGTGTGTGTACAGTGGGAATTTGTCATGAATTGCTACTCGCAGAGAGCACAATTGTTTGGAAATTAATGGCTCTGCGAAGTCTTCAGCATCGTTTTGGTTCTTTGTGCTCTTTGTTCACAGGTATCCATCTGATTGAATAGCTGTGTGTATTCAAAACCGAACGGACCACCGACTCGCTAAGGTAGGCAAGGTGTGCCTCTGATGTTTCGATTACTGCTTGATCCTCAACCAGGTGATGTGCAGACATCTTGTAAACGATGTTATCCTCTGGAGGAAATGGAAGGTGACTGCCATGAGCACATTGACCACATGGTGGAAGGTAACGTCATTTTCCTCAACGCCTTGCATTTGCGGTCAGGTCAGGTGTGTCTTTTGTACAAAGGGGTGTTGGAGGGGGATTTGGAGGGCGAGTTGGAGGGGATGCAGGAGAGGGTGTTGGAGGGGATGCAGGAGAGGGTGTTGGAGGAGGAGTTGAAGGAGATGCAGGAGAGGGTGTTGG
>NC_136262.1:269332441-269340932 GCF_964187855.1 Myxine glutinosa | reverse complement strand
CATTGGACAATGTGACCAACCAATAACCAAGTAAGAATCCGATTCTTATTCTGCTCTCACACACACAGCATTTCATACGCAGCGATTATGAAATGACCTTTTGAACCTTCGCACCACACAATGTCCCGTTCTGTTCCTGCATAACTCTCCATTGTTTAGGATTTTAAATGTGCTTATCCATTAAACTCTGTAATTGGACAATATCAGTAAGGGAAGTCATATCGGCTTTTATCGTAGGGGAATTTTACAGAGATCCAAGACTCGTAGAGGAACCTGTACTTTCTACATATGGCATACATGACCAGTTTGTGGGGTTCAATAAATCAACACGTTATCCGTGATTGAATTTGAACTTGGAATAGCAGACCTGGAATATCAGTATTATTACCCTGCGCTAGCGAAGCAAAAAGTGAGGTTAAGCGATCGGTGCGTACGTACGTGTGGCGCGCCCGTGCCCGTGTGTATGTGTCTGCATTTTTAAGTTAATTTTCTCAGCAAGCGTTGATCCGATTGACACGAAACTTTGCACCAAAGGAGCGCCTCCTCCTGCCTAATTTTTTAGTGATACTTGTTGATGTCATCGGTCACGTGGTATGGGCGCCATCTTGGAAAAAACTTTGCATCTCGATATCTCCGAAACAGCTCCTTGAAAAAAAATTGAAACATGGCTCAGTGTAAATAACTCTGCATTGGGAATAAGTGTTGTTAACGATGACGTAGTTGGTGTCCTAATTATGACGTCATAATTCCACAAGTACAATGCTTAGATCAGTTTGAAATTTATTGAGTGTGGTATACGCAACAATTTTATTTGAGAATGTAAATTTATGATGTCACCAGTCACGTGGTCTGGCAGCCACAATTGATCAACGAAAAACACCCTGAAGAAACAAGCGTTTGCTCGCACCAAGTCCTTCTCAAGTCTGCGCGGGTTATGTACGCTATGAATACCATCGAGTTAACCAAGTGTTTAGAGGGGAATGATAAACGAGCCAATTCCAAACTAGTACTACTTTCAGGGTTGTTAAGTTAAATATAAACGATTCCATTGGACTGGTATATCAAGGTGAGGTTTGTGGAAGAACGAGTTCAGTGATTTGTATAACATTGGTTATTCTGAGCTATGTATTATCAATTTCGAGTTTGTTTGTATTTATACCATGCGAGGCTCATGGAGGATTTCGAACATAGAGGAGGTAGAGTTAACTTGCTTAGAGACATGGATGTGATTTCGTACTTTGACAGGGTAATATTAAAGTTTGTCTCCATATTACAAATCCTTTTAAAACAACAATTTTCATCCGTTAATCTGAATTTTAAACCTGGTGCTGGCTTAACGGTTAAGGTGGCTGTCTTAAGATCCTTGGGTCCTGAATTCGCAATCCCGGTCGGCTGTTGAACTAACACCAGGTGGGTTTACTCAGCCTGTCTGTCATCCTTCTGAGGTCGGCAAAACGAGTACCAGCTTACTGGTAATAGGGGACACTGCATCAGTGGCACAGCCGCACCCACAGAAAATGATGCAACCAGTAGCCACAGGCTGCATACGAACCACTACAGCCATCCCAGTTTTGGCTATAACATTCAGATTATTATTCACATGATGATTCGGCATTTACTTTGTCATTCTCATAATTGTCATATTTCAACATTTAAAAAAAATGGATATCGCCCCAGACAAGGCATACAGCCACTCTCGGTAAGGGGCTTAGAGAAAGTTAGAAAAATATAAGGATAAAGCAAAAAATAATCTTACTATAATTCACCAAATGTCCGTCCGTCTGTCTGTCTGTCTGTCTGTTCGAAGGTACCGTAAAAACTGCTGAACCGATCGCAAAGATATTTTGGGTGGATAATCCTGGGATCTCCAGGAGTAAAATAGGCTATTTTGTTTTCCCAATTTCAGCTTTAGTCTCCAGAATTCTCAGGTTTGGACTCCCGCATAACATTCGCGTTTGCATAACGTTCATTGTTCTCATTGTAACGATGTTGTTTTCCCGGGTGCCGCACAAATGGCTGCACCGATCGTTGCACAGCTGCACCGATCGAACTCGGTGACCTCGGACAAAGACCTTTTCTAAGGACATGGGTTGAATCCATGCTTGAGAGAATTCTAACCCATTTCAACTGAAGGAAACACGTATCGGGAGTACATACGACATAGCGATTGTGAACACGATTAGTTTAATCTCCACATGAGAGAATTCCACAAAGCTATTTGGGTGGTGAATATGCTAACAGATCACTGTCTCCATCGATCTTGCCAAAGCCGTAACAGCTATCGGCTCAAAATCCTTTTAACTGTTGATTTGGAAGTTTTTACAACGAAGGAAACACATATCGGGAGTACATAAGACATCGGGAGGACTAACTGCACGCGTCTTCAGTATCAAGCTTAAATCTGTCATGGCGGATCTGAAGAGCGGAATGCTTGGAGAAGTGGTGGGCTACTTCGGCATGAAGGAGGATCAGAAACGTGGACTCCCACACTGCCACATCCTGCTGATACTTGCTCCCGCATGACGTTATTTTCCCGGGTGCCGCACAAACCGCTGCACCGATCGAGATTTAACGGATGTTTATATAAATCGTTTAAACGAAAATAAACCTTCAATTTCTGATATTTAGCGTTTTCATTTGGGCCTCCCAATTGAAGCCCCGCCCATAGGGCGGGTACCGTTGCTAGTAATAATAACAACAAGAAAACATCCGAGACACCGGAAATAGCAGAGGTCGGGTAAAATGTGATTAAACCTCAAAGATGTAGGAAGTATGAATTGACATTCCTCTTAAAGCAGAGTAAATCGTAGGATAATGGGAAGCATGTTACAGGTAGTGAATTCCAGAGTGAGACAGCACGAGGGATAAAACTATCTCCATGGCCTTTCATTCTGCATCTTGGATCAGCTATAGTGTACAGGTGTGCGGAGATGGCAAACCGTCTTGGGTCGAAACACTCGTATGGGAGGAACCAAGTTAGAAAGTCCAACGGAACATTTGCCAAGAAAATATCTATAGAACAAACCAAGAGTGACAACAGACCTACGGTGAGAGAGCTGTTGAAGAGTTGAACACATCTCCACACCAACCTGGTTGACTATGCGTTTCTGGAGCCAATCAAGTAAAGATAAGTGGCAAGCTGGTGCTCCAGCCCAAATGTGACAACAGTACTCCATGAGGGGACGTATAGTTGCCTTATACAGGTACAAAATGGCCTCAGGCGGTAAATACATCTGCGCTCGATAAAGACAACCAACTCGCTTGGAAGCACTCCCAGCAACACCAGAAATGTACTTATCCTAACGGAGGTTAGAAGACATGTCCAGACCAAGAAGCCGAAGCTCCGATGATTCTGGTAAGGTTGAAGACCCCATGTGCACAGAAGGAAAAGACCTGCCCCTGGAGCGAGATATGGACAACAGTTTCGTTCTCTTTGCATTGAAGGTTACCTGCCACTCATGCCCCCACTTCAACACATTCTCGAAATCATTGTCCAGAGAAACTACGACCTCATTACGAGTGGTGTGGAGTGAATCAGCAGATGTACAGTAGAGTGAGGAATGATCAGCATACATGGCTAGCTGAGACAGAACATTATGAGGAAGATCATTGATATAAACAAGGAACAATGTGGGACCAAGGACAGAACCCTGTGGAACACCAGAAATGACGGAGCAGGTTGGAGAAGATTGACCCTCAAGTACCACCTTCATCTTGAGATTTGTATGGAAAGCTGAGACTATTGAATGCATCACTCCAGATACACCATGTGACTGAAGCTTGTGGAGCAAACCCTTGTGCCATGCTTTATCAAAGGCTTTTGAGAGATTCAAAGCAACTAATTGAGCTTCACCCTTGAGCTCCAATGCCCTGTTCACATGATCCGTAATTGAGGATAGCAGATCACCTGTAGAGCAAGAATAGCGAAGGCCATACTGGCAAACGGTGAGAAGTTCATTGTCCTCCAGATGGCTGAGAAGTTGTTCATTGATGAAGCATTCAAATGCCTTACTTATTACAGGAAGCAGGCTGATGGGGCGATAGTTACTTGGTTCAGAATG
This sequence comes from Myxine glutinosa, assembly GCF_964187855.1. Lineage (NCBI taxonomy): Eukaryota > Metazoa > Chordata > Myxini > Myxiniformes > Myxinidae > Myxine > Myxine glutinosa. The sequence goes on along the minus strand of NC_136262.1, from coordinate 269,336,871 downwards.
CTCACCTGCACCCTTGAAAACACCTGGTTACAACAGAAGCCACTTTCCATGATGAAGGAAACAATGAAGCAGACAAGCGCATGTTGAAGAGCTTGGCAAGAATCGGTGACAGTTCGGGACAACACATCTCCAACACAATCACAGAGATTCCATCAGGACCAGTCGCTTTGGAGGCATCTAGGGTACGAATAATTCTGGTAACCTTCTTAGGAGTGATAAATGGAACAAGAATATCAGAGTCTGTACGAGATGGAAAATCAGGAAGAGGGTATCCCTGATCATTGAGTGTTGAATTAGAAATAAAGCGGTTTGAAAAGAGCTTAGTCTTATCCAGAGGTGAAGTAACAACCTCTGGTCCATGAAAAAGAGGAGGTATAGAAGATTTATTTCGGTGGAGTACACTGTTGGTAAACTGTCAAAAGTCCCAAGAGCCAAATTGCTGAGTCGCAATGGAATCGGCTACAGAAGCAGCACATTGTTGCTTGGCATCCTCAAGAACTCTTTTACAGTGGTTACTTGCTCTGCGGAAGAGACATTTGGACTCCAGAGACCCTTGCACATGGTACTGCTTGAAATAGTGGTTGCGATGAGCAATTGATGATGCACAAGCCGGAGTGAACCATGGATGGGAATGGACCTTCACTTGATCGGCACAAGAGGGAATATAAATGCCCCTACCCGTGCAAATCCATTGGGATATTTCATCGGCAGCCATATCAGGACCAAGGCTAAAAGCTGAGGTCTGTGGCACATCAGCAAGAAATGAACGGAATCCATCCCAATCAGCTTTCCCAAACTGAAACACAGTGCGGTGAAAAGTATGCACTGGAGTCGAGAATGAGGAGAAGGAGACACAAACAGAAACAATGGAATGATCCGAGTTACGGATTGGAGACAGAACATCGGCAACACAATCACCTGGGTGAGAACACAGACAGAGATCAAGCAGGTATCTTCCATCAGAAGCACGGTCAAGAATATGAGTGGGAGAGGAAACAATTTGGGTGAGGTTTTGAGAGATTGAGAAATGATAGGCATTTATACCAGGGAGGTTGGTATTGCGGGAGTGTACCAACCAATCCTTGTGGTGTGTACCAACCAAATACCATGATGTGTGCAGAAGGGTGGAGTAAAATAGACCTGTCAATGCTGTCTGAGATTGCATCGAGTGCGGCACAAGAGGGAAAGGAAGGTGAGCGATGCAGAAAGATATGTTGTTGAATGCAGCAGAGCAAGGCGGAAACACGTAAACTCATGAGAGCCACTTCCAAGAGAGTTTACACGAGCTCAAGGTAGACAATCCTTAACATAGATACCAAGACCATGAGAAGGAGGGTGATCAAGTCGATGACAAATGTAACCAGGTAACTTGAAAGAAACGGAGGAGTTACCACTGTCCAACCGACACTCAGATGGAGCCAGCAGGTCAGGTGAGTTAAGCTGATTGCACAGAAGAAAAGTTGGAGCGAAATCCCCGACATTGGAAAAGCAAATATTAAATGGATTTGAGCTTCGCTGTGCACGGGCTGGTGGATTAGCACGCACGTCGCACAGGTAGAGATCTGTTATTCTTAGATTGTTGAACCATATTCATAGTGATAGAAATATATAAAACATTGAAAGGTAGTGAACAGGCCCAGACAAGGAAGAAGAAGAAAACGAAGGAGAGGACAGTCAAAGTTACCTTAACAAATTTACAGACCAGTCCAAGACACTCAATAAGGTCCCACAAACTCATGCGAACACATTGTCATAGCAATGCCACTCTGATGGCCTCAGGAATGCAACCAAAATGGCTGCACGGACCACCCCGATGCATGTCCATGGCTGCAGAACCATTTCGACATTTTACACCTGTTGATAGATCAGCTTCTCAAAGCGTTACCAAAGAGTTCGGGATCCTGTACTACCAGGTGGACATGACCTGCGACATGTTTATTTCCGGTACCCTTCACAGAGCTAGAATTCATCAGATCACGGACAAGAAAAATGCAAAATAACTTGGATGAGAAATGATAGAATAGAAGAAAAGAAAGAAGACAAGGACAAAAACAATGAAGAAGAAGTAGAAAGGAGAAGAAGAAGAAGACTGACAGGTACCATTCACCTAGTCCTGAAACAAGGAAAACCCTCTTCACAGGACCACTGAGAAGGTGAGGGTGACTAGGCCAGGCGGAAAAATAAACTTTTTCCTACCCCTAAAAATGTGTGACTACTCTAAGTCTGGCTCCTACCCGTTGACCTGCGTGGCTAGGTAAAACCTAGCAGCAGCAAAGTTCCTGCCAGTCTAGCCCAAAGGGTCACAGGAGAACGCAAGCCTCCCCACTACGATCAAAGTGGTAGTCACAATCGGGGAGGTAATCATGCTCATCATTCACATCACCAATTCATATCATCACATCTTAATTTACATCATCGTCACATTTCATCACAATCATGATTCACTTCATAATTTACATCATCATTCACATCATCATCATATTTCATCATGCCCATCATTCACATCACCAATTCATATCTTCACTTCTCAATTCACATCATCATCATATTTCATCACGATCACGATTTACATCATCATTCACATAATTGTCACATTTCATCATGCTCATCATTCACATCACCAATTCATATCTCCATATCATTATTTACATCAACAATTCATATCTTCACATCATTATTCACATAATCATCATATTTCATCATGATCATGATTCACTTCGTTATTTGCATCACCAATTTATATCTTCACATCATTATTCACATAATCATCATATATCATCATAATTCACATCACCAATTCATATCTTCACATCTTAAATCACATCATCATCATCATATTACATCATGCTCATCATTCACATCACCAATTCACATCTTCACTTCTAAATTCACATCATCCTCACATTTCATCAGCATCATAATGTACTTCATCATTTACATCATCATTCACATCATCATCATATTTCATCATGCTCATCATTCACATCACCAATTCATATCTTCACATCTTAATTCACATCATCATCATATTTCATCACGATCACGATTTACATCATCATTCACATCATCATCATATTTCATCATGCCCATCATTCACATCACCAATTCATATCTTCACTTCATTATTCACATAATCATCATATTTCATCATGATCATGATTCACTTCATTATTTGCGTCACCAATTTATATCTTCACATCATTATTCACATCACCAATTCATATCTTCACATCATTATTCACATAATCATCATATTTCATCATCATTCACACCACCAATTCATATCTTCACTTCATTATTCACATAATCATCATATTTCATCATGATCATGATTCACTTCATTATTTGTGTCACCAATTTATATCTTCACATCATTATTCACATCACCAATTCATATCTTCACATCATTATTCACATAATCATCATATTTCATCATGATCATGATTCACTTCATTATTTACATCACCAATTTATATCTTCACATCATTATTCACAAAATCATCATATTTCATCATCTTTCACATCACAAATTCATATCTTCACATCTTAAATCACATAATCATCACATTTCATCATGCTCATCATTCACATCACCAATTTATTTCTTCACATCATTATTCACATCAACAATTCATATCTTCACATCATTATTCACATCAACAATTCATATCTCCATATCATTATTCACATCAACAATTCATATCTTCACATCATTATTCACATAATCATCATATTTCATCATGCCCATCATTCACATCACCAATTCATATCTTCACTTCATTATTCACATAATCATCATATTTCATCATGATCATGATTCACTTCATTATTTGCATCACCAATTCATATCTTCACTTCATTATTCACATAATCATCATATTTCATCATGATCATGATTCACTTCATTATTTGCATCACCAATTCATATCTTCACTTCATTATTCACATAATCATCATATTTCATCATGATCATGATTCACTTCGTTATTTGCATCACCAATTTATATCTTCACATCATTATTCACATAATCATCATATTTCATCATTATTCACATAATCATCATATTTCATCATGATCATGATTAACTTCGTTATTTGCATCACCAATTCACATCTTCACATCATTATTCACATAATCATCATATTTCATCATCATTCACATCACTAATTCATATCTTCACTTCTAAATTCACACCATCCTCATATTTCATCAGCATCATAATGTACTTCATCATTTACATCATCATTCACATCATCATCATATTTCATCATGCTCATCATTCACATTACCAATTCATATCTTCACATGTTAATTCACATCATCATTATATTTCATCACGATCACGATTTACATCATCATTCACATCATCATCATATTTCATCATGCCCATCATTCACATCACCAATTCATATCTTCACTTCATTATTCA
>NC_136262.1:269244941-269327441 GCF_964187855.1 Myxine glutinosa | reverse complement strand
CAGGAATTTAAAATGGTGTGGCATGGTCTGATCCTTTCATTTACCTGATCTAACATGTTATATTGTCATGCATGGTCTGATCCTTTCATTATTATTATTTATTTTTTTTTAAATTTTGGTACACTGAATCGAGGCTCGTGAAAGAGCTGACATTTACTTCACAAACAAATCAACCAGACAAACAAAATATATAAAAAGATGGAGCGGAAGACAAGATGGGGAGAGAAGGGGAAGCACACAAACACTTGAGAGCACACAACATTTGAGAGCAGGGAGATGTGTGGGAGGGAGAGGGCTTGGGGGGAGGAGGCGTGGGAAGGGGAGGGGGGGTGGGAGAAGTATAAAACACAAGGACACCAAGGACTTCCAGGACAGAAGTTGCTATATCAAAAAAGTGGAATTGGGGTGAAATTAGCGGGGGTAGAAAAGATCAAGGTTTTGGATGGGGGAAGATAAGAGATGGTGGTGAACAGCTGTTTTAAAGACCTGGAGGGTGGAGTGGGATTGAAGAGAGTGAGGGAGTTTGTTCCAGAGGCGGGAGAAAAGAGGAGTGAAGGTGAGCAGAGAGTCTTGATTTTGGCAGTTTAACCATAAGAGGGTTGCAGGCAGATCTTGTGCGACCTGTAGGAATATTTGCGGGACAGAGCCCAGAGAGAGCTGGGGGGGGAGGGGGGGCAAGGCCAGAGAGGAGTCGGTAGAAGACGGAAAGACCACCAACATGCCTGCGGTGAGTGAGTGAGAGGCCCTTGGAGTTAGCTTCATCGCGGGAGATTCCAATGATTCTGAATGCTTTGGTTTCAACAGCGAGAAGACGAGCTAGGTGTGAGGCAGGAGCACCAGCCCAGATGGGAGAGCAGTATTCCATTGAGCTGCGGATGAAAGCCTTGTATGTGGTGAGGAGCTCAGGTGTGCCAATGAAGGACTTCACATGATGGAGGATGCCCAGTCGGCGACTGGCTTTGGAGGCCAGATTTGAAATGTGGTTTTCCCAGGAAAGATCATGGCAGATAGTGAGACCCAAAAGCTTGAGTGACAGAACTTATTGGAGAGGATTATTCAGAAAGTGGATGGGAGGGTTGTCCAGTCGGTCTTTTCGAAGAGACATCGTAAGAGTGTGAAATTTGTCAGGATTGAAAGACATGTTCCACTTGTTTGCCCAGTCTGTGATTTTGTCCAGGTCTGCAGAGAGTGAGGAGGCTGCAGACTGCCGATCTGAGGGATGAAGAATGGAGCGACAGAGAGTAGATTCATCAGCAAAGAGATAGAGAGGATTTTCAAGAGAGTCAGAGACATCATTGATGAAGACCACAAAAAGCACAGGTCCCAGAACACTGTCTTGCGGAACTCCAGCCTGAACAGGAAGAGGAGATGAGAGAAACCCATTCAGGGCCACACGTTGACTACGACTAGAGAGGAAGTCCGCCAGCCATGCATGGAGATTTCCATGGATACCAAAAGAGGAGAGTTTGGTGAGCAGAGCGGGGTGCCAGACCGTATAGAAGGCACGTGATATGTCAAGGGAGACAGCTCTAATTTCCTGTTTGGCATTGAGGACCTCCATCCATCGTTGAGAAAGCAGAAGCAGCATGTCCAGAGTAGAGTGACCAGGTCTGAAACCAAATTGATGATCAGAGATCAAGCCATTGGAGAAGAGGAAAGATTTCATATCTGAAGCAATGATGGATTCAGTGACTTTGTTGATAATTGGGAGAAGGCTGATTGGTCTGTAGTTGCTGGGATCTGTTTTTGCACCTTTTTGTGCAAAGCGGTGATGTTGGCAGATTTCCAAGCAGATGTCAGATGACCTTGAGCAAAAGAGAGGGTGAAGAGAACAGAGAGAGGGAGTGAAAGAGCAGAAGAACAGGATTTTAGGACCCGTGGGCTGATGCCGTCAACATCCTGATCTGATCAACACCTGATCGAACATGTTATAATATCATGCATAGTCTGATCCTTTCAATAACCTGATCTAACATGTTATAATGTCATGCATGGTCTGATCCTTTCAATAACCTGATCTAACATGTTATAATGTCATGCATGGTCTCACTATCTGCCATGATCTTTCCTGGGAATACCACATTTCAAATCTGGCCTTCAAAGCCAGTCGTCGACTGGGCATCCTCCGTCGTGCGAAGTCCTTCCTTGGCACACCTGAGCTCCTCACCACATACAAGGCTTTCATCCGCAGCTCAATGGAATACTGCTCTCCCCTCTGGGCTGGTGCTCCTGCCTCACACCTAGCTCGTCTTCTCGCTGTTGAAACCAAAGCATTCAGAATCATTGGAATCTCCCGCGATGAAGCTAACTCCAAGGGCCTCTCACTCACTCACCGAGGGCAGGTTGGTGGTCTTTCCGTCTTCTACCGACTCCTCTCTGGCCTTGCCCCCCCAGCTCTCTCTGGGCTCTGTCCCGCAAATATTCCTACAGGTCGCACAAGATCTGCCTGCAACCCTCTTATGGTTAAACTGCCAAAATCAAGACTCTCTGCTCACCTTCACTCCTTCATTCCTCTTTTCTCCCGCCTCTGGAACAAACTCCCTCACTCTCTTCAATCCCACTCCACCCTCCAGGTCTTTAAAACAGCTGTTCACCACCATCTCTTATCTTCCCCCATCCAAAACCTTGATCTTTTCTATCCCCGCTAATTTCACCCCAATTCCACTTTTTTGAAATACCAACTTCTGTCCTGGAAGTCCTTGGTGTCCTTGTGTTTCATACTTCTCCCACCCCCCCCCCCCTTCCCACGCCTCCTCCCCCCAAGCCCTCTCCCTCCCACACATCTCCCTGCTCTTAAATGTTGTGTGCTCTCAAGTGTTTGTGTGCTTCCCCTTCTCGTGTCTTCCGCTCCCTCTTTTTATATATTTTGTTTGTCTGGGTGATTTGTTTGTGAAGTAAATGTCAGCTCTTTCACGAGCCTCGATTCAGTATACAAAAAAAAAAAAGAAGAAAAAAAAGGTCTGATCGTTTCATTCACTTGATCTAACATGTTATAATGTCATGCATAATCTGATCGTTTCATTCACCTGATCTAACATGTTATATTGTCATGCATAATCTGATCGTTTCATTCACCTGATATAACATGTTATAATGTCATGCATAATCTGATCATTTCATTCACCTGATCTGACATGTTATATTGTTATGCATGGTCTGATCGTTTCATTCACTTGATCTAACATGTTATATTGTCATGCATGGTCTGATCGTTTAATTCACCTGATCTAACATGTTATATTGTCATGCATAATCTGATCGTTTCATTCACCTGATCGAACATGTTATAATGTCATGCATGGTCTGATCGTTTCATTCACCTGATCTAACATGTTATATTGTCATGCATAATCTGATCGTTTCATTCACCTGATCGAACATGTTATAATGTCATGCATGGTCTGATCGTTTCATTCACCTGATCTAGCATGTTATATTGTCATGCATGGTCTGATCGTTTCATTCACTTGATCTAGCATGTTATAATGTCATGCATGGTCTGATCGTTTCATTCACCTGATCTAGAATGTTATAATGTCATGCATGGTCTGATCGTTTCATTCACTTGATCTAACATGTTATAATGTCATGCATGGTCTGATCGTTCCAATCACTTGATCTAACATGTTAGAATGTCATGCATAATCTGTTCGTTTCATTCACCTGATCTAACATGTTATATTGTCATGCATAATCTGATCGATTCATTCACCTGATCTCACATGTTATATTGTCATGCATAACCTGATCGTTTCATTCACTTGATCTAACATGTTATAATGTCATGCATGGTCTGATCGTTTCATTCACCTGATCGAACATGTTATAATGTCATGCATGGTCTGATCGTTTCATTCACCTGATCTAACATGTTATATTGTCATGCATGGTCTGATCGTTCCATTCACCTGATCTAACATGTTATAATATCATGCAGGGTCTGATCCTTTAAATGACCTGATCTAACATGTTGTAATGTCATGCATAATCTTATCCTTTAAATGACCTGATCTAGCATGTTATATTGTCATGCATGGTCTGATCGTTTCATTCACCTGATCTAGCATGTTATATTGTCATGCATGGTCTGATCGTTTCATTCACTTGATCTAACATGTTGTATTGTCATGAACGGTCTGATCGTTTCATTCACCTGCTCTAACATGTTATAATGTCATGCACGGTCTGATCCTTTCAATGACCTGATCTAACATGTTATAATGTCCTGCATAATCTGATCCTTGCAGTGGCCAAATCCAATATAAGTAATAGTAATAATAATTGGCAATAATAATGATAACAACATGACTCCCCCCTGCTGCTTCCATAGTGAATGAGCATGATTGTAAATGCAATCTCCAAAAAGAATAAAATAATGAGAGAACAGACCGAGGCCGCCAATGAACGTTAACACAGACTTGCACGGGAAGTTGACCAACAAAGACATTGGAAGGTAATGTGTGCTCAGCAAACATACACGAGCAGTTGTAATGAATCCGGATGAAGTATAGGATAATATTGTTTTCGATTATCATTGCAGGGTGAGTCTGATGACGTCACCATGCGTGTACTGTTCTGCAAAACATTTCACTAATGAATGACCAGGACAAGGGGGCGGATTTACACTGTGTTGCTCCAAAGAGAAAAGTTCAATTACCTCTAATATTTGCCGTACCTGCTCGATTGGAACAACTGCCGGAGTGAGGGGGGGGGGGGGGGAAGGAAACTGAGGGAGGGGGAGAGGAGACTGGGGGCGGGGGAGAGAATATTGGGGTAGGGGGAGAGGATACTGGGGGAGGGGGAGAGGAGACTGGGTGAGCGGGAGAGGAGACTGAGGGAGGGGGAGAGGAGACTGGGGGAGGGGGAGCGGAGACTAGGGGAGGGGGAGAGGAGACTGAGGGAGGGGGAGTGGAGACTGGGGAAGGGGGAGAGGAGTGAGGAGGAGTTGGAAAGGAATGAGGAGGGAGGAGTAAAGCGACCCCCACTCTCCCCCGTGTGTGATCCACTCCCCTGTGTGTGTGTGACCCACTCCCCTGTGTGTGTGACCCACTCCCCTGTGTGTGTGACCCACTCCCCTGTGTGTGTGTGACCCACTCCTCCATGTGTGTGACCCACTCCTCCATGTGTGTGACCCACTCCCCAATGCGTGTGTGACCCACTCCCCCGTGTGTGTGTGTGTGTGTGTGTGTGTGTGTGTGTGTGTGTGACCCACTCCCCTGTGTGTGTGTATGTGTGTGTGTGTGTGTGTGTGTGTGTGTGTGTGTGTGTGTGCGCGCACACAACCCACTCCCCCATGTGTGTGCGCGACCCACTCCCTCGTGTGTGTGTGTGACCCCACTCCCCCGTGTGTGTGTGTGTGTGTGTGTGTGTGTGTGTGTGTGTGTGTGCGTGTGACCCACTCCCCCGTGTCCCCGTGTGTGTGCGACCCACTCCCCCGTGTGTGTGTGACCCACTACCCGGTGCAGTGTGCGTGATGTGGGAGGGATGGGGGTGGGGAGGGAAAGCATTTGAGCTCTTGAAGCCACATTTGACATGAGATGTAATTACACATTTCAAACTGTATTTCCCATGTGCACGCACATGCATTCACATGTTATCATAAGTAAATACATTGTGTAGATTACATCATTTGTGGATCTGATAAATTGCCAGTAACCATTTTGTAAAACTGAATGTGCAGCATGTAAATTAAGATGTCCAAATGTCACACGCGTCCATGCCCGTTGGATTCCCACGGTTGACCCCACTAGTTTCTAATATTATCCGTAGGTGATCACGTCTGTCTGTCTGTCCATGGGAGTGGCTACACCCAGTCTGGGAGGGGCTTCAAAAACACATTTCCACCATTTTGTTTCCTTGCATAGCTTTGAGGCCTCTTTTGTTAGGCCCGCAGTTTCTTGCTATGTCACACAGTTTTATTTAAACTCTAATTCGATATCTCATTTCATTTTTCACAGTCACTAAGATGGTTTTAGACTCGGTTGCAAAAAACAGGAAGAAAATTCGATGAAAGTTAACGCACAGACGGGAAATTGCAGAGATTGGCCCAGTATATCATACACCGCCCAAATAACACATGGGAAATTGCTGAGAGATATTTATTCGTTCTTATTTTATAAGTTGAAGGACTTTTTCATTTGATGACAGTCGGCATGATGAAATGTTTCATTTAGACGTAGTCACAATAAAATGTCAACAATGTGGGGCGAGGGGCGGAGCTTCGTTCACGTATCGCCACAGACGGGAAATTTCCGAAATATATTCAAATATCGTGGCACTGTATATCATACACCGCACAAATAACACAGATGGAAAATTGTAGAGAGATATTTCTTCGTTCTTATTTTATAAGTTATCATCATCATTCATCATTATTATATAGAAGTAAAGGTAATCCTGTTTAAAGTTCCATTCATTCCATCGATGTGGTTTGTATATGTCCCACTACTTGTCATAAATTGAACATAGCTTATTGTGCCATTTATGTTTGTTGTGCATGTTTGTTGGGCATGTGCATGCTTGTTGGGAAATCAGGGTAACATTAGATGAGAGAAGGACCACAAAAGAAAACTTGATTGAAGATTGCAGCAAAGGATTGTTTGAATGGTGGAGAAAGCACCTCAATCAACTGCCAAACAAATTCAAGCTGACCTTCAGACACAAGGTACGACAGTTTCAACTCGCACCATCTGTCCTGAACTCAATGAAAGGGGGTTATATGGAGGACCCCACTGGAGAGAGAGAGAGAGAGAGAGAGAGAGAGAGAGACAGAGACAGAGAGACAGAGAGACACAGAGACACAGAGACACAGAGACAGACATAAGAAAGCTTGACTGGAATATGCCAAAACACACGTGAACAAGCCAACATCCCTCTGGGAGAATGTCCTGTGGACAGATGAGACCAAATTAGAGCCTTTTGGTAAAGCACATCATCTCTATGTTTACAGCAAACAAAATGAAGCCTTAAAAGAAAAGAACACCTTCCCTACAATCAAATGAAAATATAAGGATTGAGGAGATATGCAAGGTGACAAAGGGGGAGGTAGAGAGGAGAAGAATAAAAAGGGAAGATGAAGAAGAAAGGGAACATCGGTTGAAGAAACGTGTAGAGGAAAGAATCAAGCATGAAAAGAAGCTTCACGAGGAGCTGAATGAGTGGCACGCTAATATGTGTATCTTGCGGCACGCTAAAATGTGCATTCGGGTTCTTAAAAATGAAAGTTGGAAAAGTCATGCTCCTAACTCTTAAAAAAAATTGTATGTATGAAAGTACCCTTGTGGTGACATTTTAAGCCATTTGGACTAAATTTCGGGTTTTGCACACGGAGTTTGTAATTTCATGTATTTGGCTTGCATAAATGTTTGGAATTGATTATATTTATTCTCCACTGCTATACTTGTGATTTTGACCATTACAGTTGACATATGACCTTGCTATGCACTGCAAATTTTGAAGTTGTTTTTAAGTTACTAGAATACAGTACAGCTGTACTCTGGTGTATGCAGTTACTCTCATTGAAGAGTACAATCGTCTCCTGACAAGGGATGAACAGCAAACCCAGTATCTGCTTCAAGTTGTGACAGAACATCGCAAGAGGTTTCCCGATTGCAGGAAATCAACGCTTATCGGGCACAAACATTGAGTGGCTGGCATCCATGAGTCACTGTGCAACCCCTAAAACTTGATGTATTCAAAAAATATTTCACAGGCAGAAGTTTTACCTCAATACCAAAACAATTAAAGGTTCAGGATAAAACAATTCAATTTTTTTTGTTTGCCTTATGTAGCTAAGAACCACCCAAATGTGCATCCTGCAGAGATGGCTACACTATGCTGAGGAAGCTCGTGGCAGCAGCTAAAAGAGCAAATGATAATGAAGGAGCTACTGAGGAAGGACATGGATTCTCACAACGTCTGTTTAGTGAGCTTAAGAAGGAATATGATCAGCAAAACATGATAGGAGGAAGGCTGATCCGGGAAAACCAACAAAAGAGTGCTGAACTACAGGCTGGCGCGGAAGTGATTAGTCAGCTGAAGCAGGGAATGAGCTTTGTGACCAAATTAGAAAATTTGGAAAGCATAAACTAAACTACAGCAGGTGTAGGAGCAGAGTGGAGATGGAATAGGAAAAATGAAGTTTTTTTACCATCAGATGGTAGAACTAAAGTGGGAGACTGGGCGTTTGAAAAGGACAAGTTGAATCGGACAAGGAAGCAATGACTGCCTTGGAAACAGAAAAGGAGAAGTTGTGTATGGAGCAAGATGCTGGACATTGCTCTCAAGAAAGAAGAAAATGCGAATGAAACCATAAACGCCCTGGAAGTAGAACCTTCCATATAAGGTGAAGATTTAGATAACGCAAAGGAGGCTTAAGGAGACTTGAAGATGCAAATGATAAGTGGCCACGATGGAAGGATGATTATGGCTGGAAGAATGATGAACACTGTGAACTCAGGTGTAGCACAGATGTTGCAAATGATCAAGAAGATCACGGTTATCATTAGGAAGATGGAGGAGGCACAGCAGAGAGGAAAGGCGCACGGTGCTGAAGAGAATCTGGGGAGTGAAAATAATGGGGAGATGGATGTTGAGAGCTTTGAAATCCACAGTATCCAGGAGAGAAAGGTGCAAAGTGGAGGCAAAGGTAAGAGCAAGAATCTATTTAGCTAAAAACAAAGACCTTTAGGCTGAGAAAAGTACATATTTATCAAGAAAGGACCAGCCATGAATGCCCAGTCTGTGCCTGGCTTTGGAGGCCATCTTACCTGTATGGTCAGCGCAGGAGAGGCCACAGCTGAAGGTGAGGCCCGCACTTTCAAGAGACTGAATCTATTGCGGTGGTTGATAACGGAAATAGATAGGTGAGTTAATTTTGACAATACTTCTGGAGAGACAGTGGAAATGCGACATTTGCCATGATTGAGACATGTTCCAAATGTTAACCATGGCTGATCACATCCAGGTCAACAGAGAGGGAAGCCGTTGCTGCCGGCGTTTCGGGTGGAGGTAGAATTGTACGATATAAGGTGGAGTCATCTGTGAAGGAAAAGAGGTTTTTTTCCCAGAGTAATGGAGAGGAATAGGACTGGGCCCAAGTTGCAGCCTTGGGGCGTTCCAGTGTTTATTGCGAGAGGCAATGAAAGGATCCCATAGGGAGTTGGTTGAGATTTAGGGCCTCCATTCAGGGATTTGAGAGAAGCAGCAGCAGCACATGCAGTTGACTGGCTGAAAGGGAATCAAAGTGATGGTCAGGGATCAGGCCGGTTGAGAAGAATAGACTATGTCAGCTGTGATGATTCATTCCACGACTGTGCTTACAATTGGAAGTGAGCTTACTGGTCTGTAGTTTAGTGGATCTCTTTGTGCACCTTCACTGAAGGGATGTTTACTGTCTTCTGAGTCAGGTGTGAGACAATTTAAGGTGAGGTAGGTACACAGAGAAGGATTTTTAAGGTGAGGTGGATACTGATGCTGCTTAGGCCATTTGCCGAGGGTCAGGTATGGCTGGCCAAAATGTTATTTGGCTTCCAATGTGACGATACATTGTCCAATAGGAATTGGGGAAGAGGGGGAAGGTGGGAACAGAGACGGATGAGCTAGGCTTTGGAGGAAAATACTGAGTTAAACATTCAGGCCTTGCCTCTCCTTTCCATCCATAGAGCCATTTACTTACTGTATGGAAGGGGTGGATGGGGGTGAAAACGATAATACAGAAAATGATAATACAGAAAATGATAATACAGAAAATGATAATACAGAAAATGATAATACAGAAAAGAGAGGTGAAAAGGATAATACAGAAAATTATAATGCAGAAAATGATAATACAGAAAATGATAATACAGAAAATGATAATACAGAAAATGATAATACAGAAAATGATAATACAGAAAATGATAATACAGAAAATGATAATACAGAAAATGATAATACAGAAAATGATAATACAGAAAATGATAATACAGAAAATGATAATGCAGAAAATGATAATACAGAAAATGATAATACAGAAAATGATAATACAGAAAATGATAATACAGAAAATGATAATACAGAAAATGATAATACAGAAAATGATAATACAGAAAATGATAATGCAGAAAATGATAATACAGAAAATGATAATACAGAAAATGATAATACAGAAAATGATAATGCAGAAAAGAGAGGTGAAAATGATAATACAGAAAATGATAATGCAGAAAATGATAATGCAGAAAATGATAATACAGAAAATGATAATACAGAAAATGATAATACAGAAAATGATAATACAGAAAATGATAATACAGAAAATGATAATGCAGAAAATGATAATACAGAAAATGATAATACAGAAAATGATAATACAGAAAATGATAATACAGAAAATGATAATACAGAAAATGATAATACAGAAAATGATAATACAGAAAATGATAATACAGAAAATGATAATACAGAAAATGATAATACAGAAAATGATAATACAGAAAATGATAATACAGAAAATGATAATACAGAAAATGATAATACAGAAAATGATAATACAGAAAATGATAATGCAGAAAATGATAATACAGAAAATGATAATACAGAAAATGATAATACAGAAAATGATAATGCAGAAAAGAGAGGTGAAAATGATAATACAGAAAATGATAATGCAGAAAATGATAATGCAGAAAATGATAATACAGAAAATGATAATGCAGAAAATGATAATACAGAAAATGATAATACAGAAAAGAGAGGTGAAAATAATAATACAGAAAAGAGAGGTGAAAACGATAATACAGAAAATTATAATGCAGAAAATGATAATACAGAAAATGATAATACAGAAAAGAGAGGTGAAAATGATAATACAGAAAATGATAATGCAGAAAATGATAATACAGAAAAGAGAGATGAAAATGATAACACAGAAAATGATAATACAGAAAAGAGAGGTGAAAATGATAATACAGAAAATGGTAATACAGAAAATGATAATACAGAAAATGATAATACAGAAAATGATAATACAGAAAATGATAATACAGAAAATGATAATACAGAAAATGATAATACAGAAAATGATAATACAGAAAATGATAATACAGAAAATGATAAAACAGAAAATGATAATACAGAAAATGATAATACAGAAAATGATAATACAAAAAATGATAATACACAAAATGATAAAACAGAAAATGATAATACAGAAAATGATGATACAAAAAATGATAAAACAGAAAATGATAATACAGAAAATGATAATACAGAAAATGATAATACAAAAAATGATAATACAGAAAATGATAATACAGAAAATGATAATACAGAAAATGATAATACAAAAAATGATAATACAGAAAATGATAATACAAAAAATGATAATACAGAAAATGATAATACAGAAAATGATAATACAGAAAATGATAATACAGAAAATGATAATACAGAAAATGATAATACAAAAAATGATAATACAGAAAATGATAATGCAGAAAACGATAATACAGAAAATGATAATACAGAAAATGATAATGCAGAAAATGATAATACAGAAAATGATAATACAGAAAATGATAATACAGAAAATGATAATGCAGAAAAGAGAGGTGAAAATGATAATACAGAAAATGATAATGCAGAAAATGATAATGCAGAAAATGATAATACAGAAAATGATAATGCAGAAAATGATAATACAGAAAATGATAATACAGAAAAGAGAGGTGAAAATGATAATACAGAAAAGAGAGGTGAAAACGATAATACAGAAAATTATAATGCAGAAAATGATAATACAGAAAATGATAATACAGAAAAGAGAGGTGAAAATGATAATACAGAAAATGATAATGCAGAAAATGATAATACAGAAAAGAGAGATGAAAATGATAACACAGAAAATGATAATACAGAAAAGAGAGGTGAAAATGATAATACAGAAAATGATAATACAGAAAATGATAATACAGAAAATGATAATACAGAAAATGATAATACAGAAAATGATAATACAGAAAATGATAATACAGAAAATGATAATACAGAAAATGATAATACAGAAAATGATAATACAGAAAATGATAAAACAGAAAATGATAATACAGAAAATGATAATACAGAAAATGATAATACAAAAAATGATAATACAGAAAATGATAATACAGAAAATGATGATACAAAAAATGATAAAACAGAAAATGATAATACAGAAAATGATAATACAGAAAATGATAATACAAAAAATGATAATACAGAAAATGATAATACAGAAAATGATAATACAGAAAATGATAATACAAAAAATGATAATACAGAAAATGATAATACAAAAAATGATAATACAGAAAATGATAATACAGAAAATGATAATACAGAAAATGATAATACAGAAAATGATAATACAAAAAATGATAATACAGAAAATGATAATACAGAAAATGATAATACAGAAAATGATAATACAGAAAAGAGAGGTGAAAATGATAATACAGAAAATGATAATGCAGAAAAGAGAGGTGAAAATGATAATACAGAAAATGATAATGCAGAAAATGATAATGCAGAAAATGATAATACAGAAAATGATAATGCAGAAAATGATAATACAGAAAATGATAATACAGAAAAGAGAGGTGAAAATGATAATACAGAAAAGAGAGGTGAAAACGATAATACAGAAAATTATAATGCAGAAAATGATAATACAGAAAATGATAATACAGAAAAGAGAGGTGAAAATGATAATACAGAAAATGATAATACAGAAAATGATAATACAGAAAAGAGAGATGAAAATGATAACACAGAAAATGATAATACAGAAAAGAGAGGTGAAAATGATAATACAGAAAATGATAATACAGAAAATGATAATACAGAAAATGATAATACAGAAAATGATAATACAGAAAATGATAATACAGAAAATGATAATACAGAAAATGATAATACAGAAAATGATAATACAGAAAATGATAAAACAGAAAATGATAATACAGAAAATGATAATACAGAAAATGATAATACAAAAAATGATAAGACAGAAAATGATAATACAGAAAATGATAATACAAAAAATGATAAAACAGAAAATGATAATACAGAAAATGATAATACAGAAAATGATAATACAGAAAATGATAATACAGAAAATGATAATACAAAAAATGATAATACAGAAAATGATAATACAGAAAATGATAATACAGAAAATGATAATACAAAAAATGATAATACAGAAAATGATAATACAAAAAATGATAATACAGAAAATGATAATACAGAAAATGATAATACAGAAAATGATAATACAGAAAATGATAATACAAAAAATGATAATACAGAAAATGATAATACAGAAAATGATAATACAAAAAATGATAATACAGAAAATGATAATACAGAAAATGATAATACAGAAAATGATAATACAGAAAATGATAAAACAGAAAATGATAATACAGAAAATGATAATACAGAAAATGATAATACAGAAAATGATAATACAGAAAATGATAATACAGAAAATGATAATACAGAAAATGATAATACAGAAAATGATAATACAGAAAATGATAAAACAGAAAATGATAATACAGAAAATGATAATACAGAAAATGATAATACAGAAAATGATAATACAGAAAATGATAATACAGAAAATGATAATACAGAAAATGATAAAACAGAAAATGATAATACAGAAAATGATAATACAGAAAATGATAATACAGAAAATGATAATACAGAAAATGATAAAACAGAAAATGATAATACAGAAAATGATAATACAGAAAATGATAATACAGAAAATGATAATACAGAAAATGATAATACAGAAAATGATAATACAGAAAATGATAAAACAGAAAATGATAATACAGAAAATGATAATACAGAAAATGATAATACAGAAAATGATAATACAGAAAATGATAATACAGAAAATGATAATACAGAAAATGATAATACAGAAAATGATAATACAGAAAATGATAAAACAGAAAATGATAATACAGAAAATGATAATACAGAAAATGATAATACAAAAAATGATAATACAGAAAATGATAATACAAAAAATGATAATACAAAAAATGATAATACAGAAAATGATAATACAGAAAATGATAAAACAGAAAATGATAATACAGAAAATGATAATACAGAAAATGATAATACAGAAAATGATAATACAGAAAATGATAATACAAAAAATGATAATACAGAAAATGATAATACAGAAAATGATTACAGAAAAGGATAATACAGAAAATGATAATACAGAAAGGAGAGGTGAAAATGATAATACAGAAAATGATGATACAGAAAGGAGAGGTGAAAATGATAATACAGAAAGGAGAGGTGAAAATGATAATACAGAAAATGATAATACAGAAAGGAGAGGTGAAAATGATAATACAGAAAATGATAATACAGAAAGGAGAGGTGAAAATGATAATACAGAAAATGATAATACAGAAAATGATAATACAGAAAGGAGAGGTGAAAATGATAATACAGAAAATGATAAAACAGAAAATGATAATACAGAAAATGATAATACAGAAAATGATAATACAGAAAATGATAATACAAAAAATGATAATACAGAAAATGATAAAACAGAAAATGATAGTACAGAAAATGATAATACAGAAAATGATAAAACAGAAAATGATAATACAAAAAATGATAATACAGAAAATGATAAAACTGAAAATGATAAAACAGAAAATGATAATACAGAAAATGATAATACAGAAAATGATAATACAGAAAATGATAATACAGAAAATGATAATACAGAAAATGATAAAACAGAAAATGATAAAACAGAAAATGATAATACAGAAAATGATAAAACAGAAAATGATAATGCAGAAAAGAGAGGTGAAAATGATAATACAGAAAATGATAATGCAGAAAATGATAAAACAGAAAATGATAATACAGAAAATGATAATACAGAAAAGAGAGATGAAAATGATAATACAGAAAATGATAATGCAGAAAAGAGAGGTGAAAATGATAATACAGAAAATGATAACACAGAAAATGATAAAACAGAAAATGATAATACAGAAAATGATAATACAGAAAATGATAATACAGAAAAGAGAGATGAAAATGATAATACAGAAAATGATAATGCAGAAAAGAGAGGTGAAAATGATAATACAGAAAATGATAATGCAGAAAAGAGAGGTGAAAATGATAATACAGAAAATGATAATACAGAAAAGAGAGGTGAAAATGATAATACAGAAAATGATAATGCAGAAAAGAGAGGTGAAAATGATAATACAGAAAATGATAATGCAGAAAAGAGAGGTGAAAATGATAATACAGAAAATGATAATGCAGAAAAGAGAGGTGAAAATGATAATACAGAAAATGATAATGCAGAAAAGAGAGGTGAAAATGATAATACAGAAAATGATAATACAGAAAAGAGAGGTGAAAATGATAATACAGAAAATGATAATGCAGAAAAGAGAGGTGAAAATGATAATACAGAAAATGATAATACAGAAAAGAGAGGTGAAAATGATAATACAGAAAATGATAATGCAGAAAAGAGAGGTGAAAATGATAGTACAGAAAATGATAATGCAGAAAAGAGAGGTGAAAATGATAATACAGAAAATGATAATGCAGAAAAGAGAGGCGAAAATGATAATACAGAAAATGATAATACAGAAAAGAGAGGTGAAAATGATAATACAGAAAATGATAATACAGAAAATGATAATACAGAAAATGATAATGCAGAAAAGAGAGGTGAAAATGATAATACAGAAAATGATAATACAGAAAAGAGAGGTGAAAATGATAATACAGAAAATGATAATGCAGAAAAGAGAGGTGAAAATGATAATACAGAAAATGATAACACAGAAAAGAGAGGTGAAAATGATAATACAGAAAATGATAATACAGAAAATGATAATACAGAAAAGAGAGGTGAAAATGATAATACAGAAAATGATAATGCAGAAAAGAGAGGTGAAAATTATAATACAGAAAATGATAATACAGAAAAGAGAGGTGAAAATGATAATACAGAAAATGATAATGCAGAAAATGATAATACAGAAAATGATAATACAGAAAAGAGAGGTGAAAATGATAATACAGAAAATGATAATGCAGAAAAGAGAGGTGAAAATGATAATACAGAAAATGATAATACAGAAAAGAGAGGTGAAAATGATAATACAGAAAATGATAATACAGAAAAGAGAGGTGAAAATGATAATACAGAAAATGTTATGCAGAAAATGATAATACAGAAAATGATAATACAGAAAAGAGAGGTGAAAATGATAATACAGAAAATGATAATGCAGAAAAGAGAGGTGAAAATGATAATACAGAAAATGATAATACAGAAAAGAGAGGTGAAAATGATAATACAGAAAATGATAATACAGAAAAGAGAGGTGAAAATGATAATACAGAAAATGATAATACAGAAAATGATAATACAGAAAATGATAATACAGAAAATGATAATACAGAAAATGATAATACAGAAAAGAGAAGTGAAAATGATAATACAGAAAAGAGAAGTGAAAATGATAATACAGAAAATGATAATACAGAAAAGAGAGGTGAAAATGATAATACAGAAAATGATAATGCAGAAAATGATAATACAGAAAATGATAATACAGAAAATGATAATACAGAAAATGATAATACAGAAAATGATAATACAGAAAATGATAATACAGAAAATGATAATACAGAAAATGATAATACAGAAAATGATAATACAGAAAATGATAATACAGAAAATGATAATACAGAAAATGATAATACAGAAAATGATAATACAGAAAAGAGAGATGAAAATGATAATACAGAAAAGAGAGGTGAAAATGATAATACAGAAAATGATAATACAGAAAATGATAATACAGAAAATGATAATACAGAAAAGAGAGGTGAAAATGATAATACAGAAAATGATAATGCAGAAAAGAGAGGTGAAAATGATAATACAGAAAATGATAATGCAGAAAATGATAATGCAGAAAATGATAATACAGAAAATGATAATACAGAAAAGAGAGGTGAAAATGATAATACAGAAAATGATAATGCAGAAAATGATAATACAGAAAATGATAATACAGAAAATGATAATACAGAAAATGATAATACAGAAAATGATAATACAGAAAAGAGAGATGAAAATGATAATACAGAAAAGAGAGGTGAAAATGATAATACAGAAAATGATAATACAGAAAATGATAATACAGAAAATGATAATACAGAAAATGATAATACAGAAAATGATAATACAGAAAAGAGAGGTGAAAATGATAATGCAGAAAATGATAATACAGAAAATGATAATACAGAAAATGATAATACAAAAAATGATAATACAGAAAATGATAATACAGAAAAGAGAGGTGAAAATGATAATACAGAAAATGATAATACAGAAAATGATAATACAGAAAATGATAATACAGAAAATGATAATACAGAAAAGAGAGGTGAAAATGATAATCCAGAAAATGATAATACAGAAAATGATAATACAGAAAATGATAATACAGAAAATGATAATACAGAAAATGATAATGCAGAAAATGATAATGCAGAAAAGAGAGGTGAAAATGATAATACAGAAAATGATAATACAGAAAAGAGAGGTGAAAATGATAATGCAGAAAATGATAATACAGAAAATGATAATACAGAAAATGATAATACAGAAAATGATAACACAGAAAATGATAATACAGAAAAGAGAGGTGAAAATGATAATACAGAAAATGATAATACAGAAAAGAGAGGTGAAAATGATAATACAGAAAATGATAATGCAGAAAAGAGAGGTGAAAATGATAATACAGAAAATGATAATGCAGAAAAGAGAGGTGAAAATGATAATACAGAAAATGATAATGCAGAAAATGATAATGCAGAAAATGATAATACAGAAAATGATAATACAGAAAAGAGAGGTGAAAATGATAATACAGAAAATGATAATGCAGAAAAGAGAGGTGAAAATGATAATACAGAAAATGATAATGCAGAAAATGATAATGCAGAAAATGATAATACAGAAAATGATAATACAGAAAATGGTAATACAGAAAATGATAATACAGAAAATGATAATACAGAAAATGATAATGCAGAAAAGAGAGATGAAAATGATAATACAGAAAAGAGAGGTGAAAATGATAATACAGAAAATGATAATACAGAAAATGATAATACAGAAAATGATAATACAGAAAATGATAATACAGAAAATGATAATACAGAAAAGAGAGATGAAAATGATAATACAGAAAAGAGAGGTGAAAATGATAATACAGAAAATGATAATACAGAAAATGATAATACAGAAAATGATAATACAGAAAAGAGAGGTGAAAATGATAATACAGAAAAGAGAGGTGAAAATGATAATACAGAAAATGATAATGCAGAAAAGAGAGGTGAAAATGACAATACAGAAAATGATAATACAGAAAATGATAATACAGAAAATGATAATACAGAAAATGATAATACAGAAAATGATAATACAGAAAATGATAATACAGAAAATGATAAAACAGAAAATGATAAAACAGAAAATGATAATACAGAAAATGATAAAACAGAAAATGATAATGCAGAAAAGAGAGGTGAAAATGATAATACAGAAAATGATAATGCAGAAAATGATAAAACAGAAAATGATAATACAGAAAATGATAATACAGAAAAGAGAGATGAAAATGATAATACAGAAAATGATAATGCAGAAAAGAGAGGTGAAAATGATAATACAAAAAATGATAATACAGAAAATGATAAAACAGAAAATGATAATACAGAAAATGATAATACAGAAAATGATAATACAGAAAAGAGAGATGAAAATGATAATACAGAAAATGATAATGCAGAAAAGAGAGGTGAAAATGATAATACAGAAAATGATAATGCAGAAAAGAGAGGTGAAAATGATAATACAGAAAATGATAATACAGAAAAGAGAGGTGAAAATGATAATACAGAAAATGATAATGCAGAAAAGAGAGGTGAAAATGATAATACAGAAAATGATAATGCAGAAAAGAGATGTGAAAATGATAATACAGAAAATGATAATGCAGAAAAGAGAGGTGAAAATGATAATACAGAAAATGATAATGCAGAAAAGAGAGGTGAAAATGATAATACAGAAAATGATAATGCAGAAAAGAGAGGCGAAAATGATAATACAGAAAATGATAATGCAGAAAAGAGAGGTGAAAATGATAATACAGAAAATGATAATGCAGAAAAGAGAGGTGAAAATGATAATACAGAAAATGATAATGCAGAAAAGAGAGGCGAAAATGATAATACAGAAAATGATAATACAGAAAAGAGAGGTGAAAATGATAATACAGAAAATGATAATGCAGAAAAGAGAGGCGAAAATGACAATACAGAAAATGATAATACAGAAAAGAGAGGTGAAAATGATAATACAGAAAATGATAATACAGAAAATGATAATACAGAAAATGATAATACAGAAAATGATAATACAGAAAAGAGAGATGAAAATGATAATACAGAAAATGATAATGCAGAAAAGAGAGGTGAAAATGATAATACAGAAAATGATAATGCAGAAAAGAGAGGTGAAAATGATAATACAGAAAATGATAATGCAGAAAAGAGAGGTGAAAATGATAATACAGAAAATGATAATGCAGAAAAGAGAGGCGAAAATGATAATACAGAAAATGATAATACAGAAAAGAGAGGTGAAAATGATAATACAGAAAATGATAATACAGAAAATGATAATACAGAAAATGATAATGCAGAAAAGAGAGGTGAAAATGATAATACAGAAAATGATAATACAGAAAAGAGAGGTGAAAATGATAATACAGAAAATGATAATACAGAAAAGAGAGGTGAAAATGATAATACAGAAAATGATAATACAGAAAAGAGAGGTGAAAATGATAATACAGAAAATGATAATGCAGAAAAGAGAGGTGAAAATGATAATACAGAAAATGATAATACAGAAAAGAGAGGTGAAAATGATAATACAGAAAATGTTATGCAGAAAAGAGAGGTGAAAATGATAATACAGAAAATGATAATGCAGAAAATGATAATACAGAAAATGATAATACAGAAAAGAGAGGTGAAAATGATAATACAGAAAATGATAATGCAGAAAAGAGAGGTGAAAATGATAATACAGAAAATGATAATACAGAAAAGAGAGGTGAAAATGATAATACAGAAAATGATAATACAGAAAAGAGAGGTGAAAATGATAATACAGAAAATGATAATACAGAAAATGATAATACAGAAAATGATAATACAGAAAATGATAATACAGAAAATGATAATACAGAAAATGATAATACAGAAAATGATAATACAGAAAATGATAATACAGAAAATGATAATACAGAAAAGAGAAGTGAAAATGATAATACAGAAAAGTGAAGTGAAAATGATAATACAGAAAATGATAATACAGAAAAGAGAGGTGAAAATGATAATACAGAAAATGATAATACAGAAAATGATAATACAGAAAATGATAATACAGAAAATGATAATACAGAAAAGAGAAGTGAAAATGATAATACAGAAAAGAGAAGTGAAAATGATAATACAGAAAATGATAATACAGAAAAGAGAGGTGAAAATGATAATACAGAAAATGATAATGCAGAAAATGATAATACAGAAAAGAGAGATGAAAATGATAATACAGAAAAGAGAGGTGAAAATGATAATACAGAAAATGATAATACAGAAAATGATAATACAGAAAATGATAATACAGAAAATGATAATACAGAAAATGATAATACAGAAAAGAGAGGTGAAAATGATAATACAGAAAATGATAATGCAGAAAAGAGAGGTGAAAATGATAATACAGAAAATGATAATGCAGAAAATGATAATGCAGAAAATGATAATACAGAAAATGATAATACAGAAAATGATAATACAGAAAATGATAATACAGAAAAGAGAGATGAAAATGATAATACAGAAAAGAGAGGTGAAAATGATAATACAGAAAATGATAATACAGAAAATGATAATACAGAAAATGATAATACAGAAAATGATAATACAGAAAATGATAATACAGAAAATGATAATACAGAAAATGATAATACAGAAAATGATAATACAGAAAATGACAATACAGAAAATGATAATACAGAAAAGAGAGATGAAAATGATAATACAGAAAAGAGAGGTGAAAATGATAATACAGAAAATGATAATACAGAAAATGATAATACAGAAAAGAGAGGTGAAAATGATAATGCAGAAAATGATAATACAGAAAATGATAATACAGAAAATGATAATACAGAAAATGATAATACAGAAAATGATAATACAGAAAAGAGAGGTGAAAATGATAATACAGAAAATGATAATACAGAAAATGATAATACAGAAAATGATAATACAGAAAATGATAATACAGAAAAGAGAGGTGAAAATGATAATGCAGAAAATGATAATACAGAAAATGATAATACAGAAAATGATAATACAGAAAATGATAATGCAGAAAATGATAATGCAGAAAAGAGAGGTGAAAATGATAATACAGAAAATGATAATACAGAAAAGAGAGGTGAAAATGATAATGCAGAAAATGATAATACAGAAAATGATAATACAGAAAATGATAATACAGAAAATGATAATACAGAAAATGATAATACAGAAAAGAGAGGTGAAAATGATAATACAGAAAATGATAATACAGAAAAGAGGTGAAAATGATAATACAGAAAATGATAATGCAGAAAAGAGAGGTGAAAATGATAATACAGAAAATGATAATGCAGAAAAGAGAGGTGAAAATGATAATACAGAAAATGATAATGCAGAAAATGATAATACAGAAAATGATAATACAGAAAAGAGAGGTGAAAATGATAATACAGAAAATGATAATGCAGAAAAGAGAGGTGAAAATGATAATACAGAAAATGATAATGCAGAAAATGATAATGCAGAAAATGATAATACAGAAAATGATAATACAGAAAAGAGAGGTGAAAATGATAATACAGAAAATGATAATGCAGAAAATGATAATACAGAAAATGATAATACAGAAAATGATAATACAGAAAATGATAATACAGAAAATGATAATACAGAAAATGATAATACAGAAAATGATAATACAGAAAAGAGAGATGAAAATGATAATACAGAAAAGAGAGGTGAAAATGATAATACAGAAAATGATAATACAGAAAATGATAATACAGAAAATGATAATACAGAAAATGATAATACAGAAAATGATAATACAGAAAATGATAATACAGAAAATGATAATACAGAAAATGATAATACAGAAAATGATAATACAGAAAAGAGAGATGGAAATGATAATACAGAAAAGAGAGGTGAAAATGATAATACAGAAAATGATAATACAGAAAATGATAATACAGAAAATGATAATACAGAAAAGAGAGGTGAAAATGATAATACAGAAAATGATAATACAGAAAATGATAATACAGAAAATGATAATACAGAAAATGATAATACAGAAAAGAGAGGTGAAAATGATAATGCAGAAAATGATAATACAGAAAAGAGAGGTGAAAATGATAATACAGAAAATGATAATACAGAAAATGATAATACAGAAAATGATAATGCAGAAAATGATAATGCAGAAAATGATAATACAGAAAATGATAATACAGAAAATGATAATACAGAAAATGATAATACAGAAAATGATAATACAGAAAATGATAATACAGAAAATGATAATACAGAAAATGATAATACAGAAAATGATATTACAGAAAATGATAATACAGAAAATGATAATACAGAAAATGATAATACAGAAAATGATAATACAGAAAATGATAATGCAGAAAATGATAATACAGAAAAGAGAGGTGAAAATGATAATACAGAAAATGATAATACAGAAAAGAGAGGTGAAAATGATAATACAGAAAAGAGAGGTGAAAATGATAATACAGAAAATGATAATACAGAAAAGAGAGATGAAAATGATAATACAGAAAATGATAATGCAGAAAAGAGAGGTGAAAATGAAAATACAGAAAATGATAATGCAGAAAAGAGAGGTGAAAATGATAATACAGAAAATGATAATACAGAAAATGATAATACAGAAAAGAGAGGTGAAAATGATAATACAGAAAATGATAATACAGAAAAGAGAGGTGAAAATGATAATACAGAAAATGATAATACAGAAAATGATAATACAGAAAATGATAATACAGAAAATGATAATACAGAAACTGATAATACAGAAAAGAGAAGTGAAAATGATAATACAGAAAAGAGAAGTGAAAATGATAATACAGAAAATGATAATACAGAAAAGAGAGGTGAAAATGATAATACAGAAAATGATAATGCAGAAAATGATAATACAGAAAATGATTATACAGAAAATGATAATACAGAAAATGATAATACAGAAAATGATAATACAGAAAATGATAATACAGAAAATGATAATACAGAAAATGATAATACAGAAAATGATAATACAGAAAATGATAATACAGAAAATGATAATACAGAAAATGATAATACAGAAAA
The DNA here is from genome assembly GCF_964187855.1 of Myxine glutinosa. NCBI lineage: Eukaryota > Metazoa > Chordata > Myxini > Myxiniformes > Myxinidae > Myxine > Myxine glutinosa. Next base: position 269,303,813 of record NC_136262.1, on the reverse strand, counting down.
TGATAATACAGAAAAGAGAGATGAAAATGATAACACAGAAAAGAGAGGTGAAAATGATAATACAGAAAATGATAATACAGAAAATGATAATACAGAAAATGATAATACAGAAAATGATAATACAGAAAATGATAATACAGAAAATGATAATACAGAAAATAGAGGTGAAAATGATAATACAGAAAATGATAATGCAGAAAAGAGAGGTGAAAATGATAATACAGAAAATGATAATGCAGAAAATGATAATGCAGAAAATGATAATACAGAAAATGATAATACAGAAAAGAGAGGTGAAAATGATAATACAGAAAATGATAATGCAGAAAATGATAATACAGAAAATGATAATACAGAAAATGATCATACAGAAAATGATAATACAGAAAATGATAATACAGAAAATGATAATACAGAAAAGAGAGATGAAAATGATAATACAGAAAAGAGAGGTGAAAATGATAATACAGAAAATGATAATACAGAAAATGATAATACAGAAAATGATAATACAGAAAATGATAATACAGAAAATGATAATACAGAAAATGATAATACAGAAAATGATAATACAGAAAATGATAATACAGAAAATGATAATACAGAAAAGAGAGGTGAAAATGATAATGCAGAAAATGATAATACAGAAAATGATAATACAGAAAATGATAATACAGAAAATGATAATACAGAAAATGATAATACAAAAAAGAGAAGTGAAAATGATAATGCAGAAAATGATAATACAGAAAATGATAATACAGAAAATGATAATACAGAAAATGATAATACAGAAAATGATAATACAGAAAAGAGAGGTGAAAATGATAATACAGAAAAGAGAGGTGAAAATGATAATACAGAAAATGATAATGCAGAAAAGAGAGGTGAAAATGATAACACAGAAAATGATAATGCAGAAAAGAGAGGTGAAAATGATAATACAGAAAATGATAATGCAGAAAATGATAATACAGAAAATGATAATACAGAAAAGAGAGGTGAAAATGATAATACAGAAAATGATAATGCAGAAAAGAGAGGTGAAAATGATAATACAGAAAATGATAATGCAGAAAATGATAATGCAGAAAATGATAATACAGAAAATGATAATACAGAAAAGAGAGGTGAAAATGATAATACAGAAAATGATAATGCAGAAAATGATAATACAGAAAATGATAATACAGAAAATGATAATACAGAAAATGATAATACAGAAAATGATAATACAGAAAATGATAATACAGAAAAGAGAGATGAAAATGATAATACAGAAAAGAGAGGTGAAAATGATAATACAGAAAATGATAATACAGAAAATGATAATACAGAAAATGATAATACAGAAAATGATAATACAGAAAATGATAATACAGAAAATGATAATACAGAAAATGATAATACAGAAAATGATAATACAGAAAAGAGAGATGGAAATGATAATACAGAAAAGAGAGGTGAAAATGATAATACAGAAAATGATAATACAGAAAATGATAATACAGAAAATGATAATACAGAAAATGATAATACAGAAAAGAGAGGTGAAAATGATAATACAGAAAATGATAATACAGAAAATGATAATACAGAAAATGATAATACAGAAAATGATAATACAGAAAATGATAATACAGAAAAGAGAGGTGAAAATGATAATGCAGAAAATGATAATACAGAAAAGAGAGGTGAAAATGATAATACAGAAAATGATAATACAGAAAATGATAATACAGAAAATGATAATGCAGAAAATGATAATGCAGAAAATGATAATACAGAAAATGATAATACAGAAAATGATAATACAGAAAATGATAATACAGAAAATGATAATACAGAAAATGATAATACAGAAAATGATAATACAGAAAATGATAATACAGAAAATGATATTACAGAAAATGATAATACAGAAAATGATAATACAGAAAATGATAATACAGAAAATGATAATACAGAAAATGATAATGCAGAAAATGATAATACAGAAAAGAGAGGTGAAAATGATAATACAGAAAATGATAATACAGAAAAGAGAGGTGAAAATGATAATACAGAAAAGAGAGGTGAAAATGATAATACAGAAAATGATAATACAGAAAAGAGAGATGAAAATGATAATACAGAAAATGATAATGCAGAAAAGAGAGGTGAAAATGAAAATACAGAAAATGATAATGCAGAAAAGAGAGGTGAAAATGATAATACAGAAAATGATAATACAGAAAAGAGAGGTGAAAATGATAATACAGAAAATGATAATACAGAAAAGAGAGGTGAAAATGATAATACAGAAAATGATAATACAGAAAATGATAATACAGAAAATGATAATACAGAAAATGATAATACAGAAAATGATAATACAGAAACTGATAATACAGAAAAGAGAAGTGAAAATGATAATACAGAAAAGAGAAGTGAAAATGATAATACAGAAAATGATAATACAGAAAATGATAATACAGAAAAGAGAGGTGAAAATGATAATACAGAAAATGATAATGCAGAAAATGATAATACAGAAAATGATTATACAGAAAATGATAATACAGAAAATGATAATACAGAAAATGATAATACAGAAAATGATAATACAGAAAATGATAATACAGAAAATGATAATACAGAAAATGATAATACAGAAAATGATAATACAGAAAATGATAATACAGAAAATGATAATACAGAAAATGATAATACAGAAAAGAGAGATGAAAATGATAACACAGAAAAGAGAGGTGAAAATGATAATACAGAAAATGATAATACAGAAAATGATAATACAGAAAATGATAATACAGAAAATGATAATACAGAAAATGATAATACAGAAAATGATAATACAGAAAATAGAGGTGAAAATGATAATACAGAAAATGATAATGCAGAAAAGAGAGGTGAAAATGATAATACAGAAAATGATAATGCAGAAAATGATAATGCAGAAAATGATAATACAGAAAATGATAATACAGAAAAGAGAGGTGAAAATGATAATACAGAAAATGATAATGCAGAAAATGATAATACAGAAAATGATAATACAGAAAATGATAATACAGAAAATGATAATACAGAAAATGATAATACAGAAAATGATAATACAGAAAAGAGAGATGAAAATGATAATACAGAAAAGAGAGGTGAAAATGATAATACAGAAAATGATAATACAGAAAATGATAATACAGAAAATGATAATACAGAAAATGATAATACAGAAAATGATAATACAGAAAATGATAATACAGAAAATGATAATACAGAAAATGATAATACAGAAAATGATAATACAGAAAAGAGAGGTGAAAATGATAATGCAGAAAATGATAATACAGAAAATGATAATACAGAAAATGATAATACAGAAAATGATAATACAGAAAATGATAATACAAAAAAGAGAGGTGAAAATGATAATACAGAAAATGATAATACAGAAAATGATAATACAGAAAATGATAATACAGAAAATGATAATACAGAAAAGAGAGGTGAAAATGATAATGCAGAAAATGATAATACAGAAAATGATAATACAGAAAATGATAATACAGAAAATGATAATACAGAAAATGATAATGCAGAAAATGATAATGCAGAAAAGAGAGGTGAAAATGATAATACAGAAAATGATAATACAGAAAAGAGAGGTGAAAATGATAATGCAGAAAATGATAATACAGAAAATGATAATACAGAAAATGATAATACAGAAAATGATAATACAGAAAATGATAATACAGAAAAGAGAGGTGAAAATGATAATACAGAAAATGATAATACAGAAAAGAGAGGTGAAAATGATAATACAGAAAATGATAATGCAGAAAAGAGAGGTGAAAATGATAATACAGAAAATGATAATGCAGAAAAGAGAGGTGAAAATGATAATACAGAAAATGATAATGCAGAAAATGATAATGCAGAAAATGATAATACAGAAAATGATAATACAGAAAAGAGAGGTGAAAATGATAATACAGAAAATGATAATGCAGAAAAGAGAGGTGAAAATGATAATACAGAAAATGATAATGCAGAAAATGATAATGCAGAAAATGATAATACAGAAAATGATAATACAGAAAATGGTAATACAGAAAATGATAATACAGAAAATGATAATACAGAAAATGATAATACAGAAAAGAGAGATGAAAATGATAATACAGAAAATGATAATACAGAAAATGATAATACAGAAAAGAGAGGTGAAAATGATAATACAGAAAATGATAATACAGAAAAGAGAGGTGAAAATGATAATACAGAAAATGATAATACAGAAAATGATAATACAGAAAATGATAATACAGAAAATGATAATACAGAAAATGATAATACAGAAAAGAGAGATGAAAATGATAATACAGAAAAGAGAGGTGAAAATGATAACACAGAAAATGATAATACAGAAAATGATAATACAGAAAATGATAATACAGAAAAGAGAGGTGAAAATGATAAGACAGAAAATGATAATACAGAAAAGAGAGGTGAAAATGATAATACAGAAAATGATAATGCAGAAAAGAGGTGAAAATGATAAAACAGAAAATGATAATACAGAAAATGATAATACAGAAAATGATAATACAGAAAATGATAATACAGAAAATGATAATACAGAAAATGATAATACAGAAAATGATAAAACAGAAAATGATAAAACAGAAAATGATAATACAGAAAATGATAAAACAGAAAATGATAATGCAGAAAAGAGAGGTGAAAATGATAATACAGAAAATGATAAAACAGAAAATGATAATACAGAAAATGATAATACAGAAAAGAGAGATGAAAATGATAATACAGAAAATGATAATGCAGAAAAGAGAGGTGAAAATGATAATACAAAAAATGATAATACAGAAAATGATAAAACAGAAAATGATAATACAGAAAATGATAATACAGAAAATGATAATACAGAAAAGAGAGATGAAAATGATAATACAGAAAATGATAATGCAGAAAAGAGAGGTGAAAATGATAATACAGAAAATGATAATGCAGAAAAGAGAGGTGAAAATGATAATACAGAAAAGAGAGGTGAAAATGATAATACAGAAAATGATAATGCAGAAAAGAGAGGTGAAAATGATAATACAGAAAATGATAATGCAGAAAAGAGAGGTGAAAATGATAATACAGAAAATGATAATGCAGAAAAGAGAGGTGAAAATGATAATACAGAAAATGATAATGCAGAAAAGAGAGGTGAAAATGATAATACAGAAAATGATAATGCAGAAAAGAGAGGCGAAAATGATAATACAGAAAATGATAATGCAGAAAAGAGAGGTGAAAATGATAATACAGAAAATGATAATGCAGAAAAGAGAGGTGAAAATGATAATACAGAAAATGATAATGCAGAAAAGAGAGGCGAAAATGATAATACAGAAAATGATAATACAGAAAAGAGAGGTGAAAATGATAATACAGAAAATGATAATGCAGAAAAGAGAGGCGAAAATGATAATACAGAAAATGATAATACAGAAAAGAGAGGTGAAAATGATAATACAGAAAATGATAATACAGAAAATGATAATACAGAAAAGAGAGATGAAAATGATAATACAGAAAATGATAATGCAGAAAAGAGAGGTGAAAATGATAATACAGAAAATGATAATGCAGAAAAGAGAGGTGAAAATGATAATACAGAAAATGATAATACAGAAAAGAGAGGTGAAAATGATAATACAGAAAATGATAATACAGAAAATGATAATACAGAAAATGATAATGCAGAAAAGAGAGGTGAAAATGATAATACAGAAAATGATAATGCAGAAAAGAGAGGCGAAAATGATAATACAGAAAATGATAATACAGAAAAGAGAGGTGAAAATGATAATACAGAAAATGATAATACAGAAAATGATAATACAGAAAATGATAATGCAGAAAAGAGAGGTGAAAATGATAATACAGAAAATGATAATACAGAAAAGAGAGGTGAAAATGATAATACAGAAAATGATAATGCAGAAAAGAGAGGTGAAAATGATAATACAGAAAATGATAATACAGAAAAGAGAGGTGAAAATGATAATACAGAAAATGATAATACAGAAAATGATAATACAGAAAATGATAATACAGAAAAGAGAGGTGAAAATGATAATACAGAAAATGATAATGCAGAAAAGAGAGGTGAAAATGATAATACAGAAAATGATAATACAGAAAAGAGAGGTGAAAATGATAATACAGAAAAGAGAGGTGAAAATGATAATACAGAAAATGATAATGCAGAAAATGATAATACAGAAAATGATAATACAGAAAATGATAATACAGAAAATGATAATACAGAAAATGATAATACAGAAAATGATAATACAGAAAATGATAATACAGAAAATGATAATACAGAAAATGATAATACAGAAAATGATAATACAGAAAATGATAATACAGAAAATGATAATACAGAAAAGAGAGATGAAAATGATAATACAGAAAATGTTATGCAGAAAAGAGAGGTGAAAATGATAATACAGAAAATGATAATGCAGAAAATGATAATACAGAAAATGATAATACAGAAAAGAGAGGTGAAAATGATAATACAGAAAATGATAATGCAGAAAAGAGAGGTGAAAATGATAATACAGAAAATGATAATGCAGAAAATGATAATACAGAAAATGATAATACAGAAAAGAGAGGTGAAAATGATAATACAGAAAATGATAATGCAGAAAATGATAATACAGAAAATGATAATACAGAAAAGAGAGGTGAAAATGATAATACAGAAAATGTTATGCAGAAAAGAGAGGTGAAAATGATAATACAGAAAATGATAATGCAGAAAATGATAATACAGAAAATGATAATACAGAAAAGAGAGGTGAAAATGATAATACAGAAAATGATAATGCAGAAAAGAGAGGTGAAAATGATAATACAGAAAATGATAATACAGAAAAGAGAGGTGAAAATGATAATACAGAAAATGATAATACAGAAAAGAGAGGTGAAAATGATAATACAGAAAATGATAATACAGAAAATGATAATACAGAAAATGATAATACAGAAAATGATAATACAGAAAATGATAATACAGAAAATGATAATACAGAAAAGAGAAGTGAAAATGATAATACAGAAAAGTGAAGTGAAAATGATAATACAGAAAATGATAATACAGAAAAGAGAGGTGAAAATGATAATACAGAAAATGATAATACAGAAAATGATAATACAGAAAATGATAATACAGAAAATGATAATACAGAAAAGAGAAGTGAAAATGATAATACAGAAAAGAGAAGTGAAAATGATAATACAGAAAATGATAATACAGAAAAGAGAGGTGAAAATGATAATACAGAAAATGATAATGCAGAAAATGATAATACAGAAAAGAGAGGTGAAAATGATAATACAGAAAATGATAATACAGAAAAGAGAGGTGAAAATGATAATACAGAAAATGATAATACAGAAAAGAGAGGTGAAAATGATAATACAGAAAATGATAATACAGAAAAGAGAGGTGAAAATGATAATACAGAAAATGATAATACAGAAAAGAGAGGTGAAAATGATAATACAGAAAATGATAATACAGAAAAGAGAGGTGAAAATGATAATACAGAAAATGATAATACAGAAAAGAGAGGTGAAAATGATAATACAGAAAATGATAATACAGAAAATGATAATACAGAAAATGATAATACAGAAAATGATAATGCAGAAAATGATAATACAGAAAAGAGAGGTGAAAATGATAATACAGAAAATGATAATACAGAAAATGATAATACAGAAAATGATAATACAGAAAATGATAATACAGAAAATGATAATGCAGAAAAGAGAGGTGAAAATGATAATACAGAAAATGATAATGCAGAAAAGAGAGGTGAAAATGATAATACAGAAAATGATAATGCAGAAAATGATAATGCAGAAAATGATAATACAGAAAATGATAATACAGAAAATGATAATACAGAAAATGATAATACAGAAAAGAGAGATGAAAATGATAATACAGAAAAGAGAGGTGAAAATGATAATACAGAAAATGATAATACAGAAAATGATAATACAGAAAATGATAATACAGAAAATGATAATACAGAAAATGATAATACAGAAAATGATAATACAGAAAATGATAATACAGAAAATGATAATACAGAAAATGACAATACAGAAAATGATAATACAGAAAAGAGAGATGAAAATGATAATACAGAAAAGAGAGGTGAAAATGATAATACAGAAAATGATAATACAGAAAATGATAATACAGAAAATGATAATACAGAAAAGAGAGGTGAAAATGATAATGCAGAAAATGATAATACAGAAAATGATAATACAGAAAATGATAATACAGAAAATGATAATACAGAAAATGATAATACAGAAAAGAGAGGTGAAAATGATAATACAGAAAATGATAATACAGAAAATGATAATACAGAAAATGATAATACAGAAAAGAGAGGTGAAAATGATAATGCAGAAAATGATAATACAGAAAATGATAATACAGAAAATGATAATACAGAAAATGATAATGCAGAAAATGATAATGCAGAAAAGAGAGGTGAAAATGATAATACAGAAAATGATAATACAGAAAAGAGAGGTGAAAATGATAATGCAGAAAATGATAATACAGAAAATGATAATACAGAAAATGATAATACAGAAAATGATAATACAGAAAATGATAATACAGAAAAGAGAGGTGAAAATGATAATACAGAAAATGATAATACAGAAAAGAGAGGTGAAAATGATAATACAGAAAATGATAATGCAGAAAAGAGAGGTGAAAATGATAATACAGAAAATGATAATGCAGAAAAGAGAGGTGAAAATGATAATACAGAAAATGATAATGCAGAAAATGATAATACAGAAAATGATAATACAGAAAAGAGAGGTGAAAATGATAATACAGAAAATGATAATGCAGAAAAGAGAGGTGAAAATGATAATACAGAAAATGATAATGCAGAAAATGATAATGCAGAAAATGATAATACAGAAAATGATAATACAGAAAAGAGAGGTGAAAATGATAATACAGAAAATGATAATGCAGAAAATGATAATACAGAAAATGATAATACAGAAAATGATAATACAGAAAATGATAATACAGAAAATGATAATACAGAAAATGATAATACAGAAAATGATAATACAGAAAAGAGAGATGAAAATGATAATACAGAAAAGAGAGGTGAAAATGATAATACAGAAAATGATAATACAGAAAATGATAATACAGAAAATGATAATACAGAAAATGATAATACAGAAAATGATAATACAGAAAATGATAATACAGAAAATGATAATACAGAAAATGATAATACAGAAAAGAGAGATGGAAATGATAATACAGAAAAGAGAGGTGAAAATGATAATACAGAAAATGATAATACAGAAAATGATAATACAGAAAATGATAATACAGAAAATGATAATACAGAAAAGAGAGGTGAAAATGATAATACAGAAAATGATAATACAGAAAATGATAATACAGAAAATGATAATACAGAAAATGATAATACAGAAAATGATAATACAGAAAAGAGAGGTGAAAATGATAATGCAGAAAATGATAATACAGAAAAGAGAGGTGAAAATGATAATACAGAAAATGATAATACAGAAAATGATAATACAGAAAATGATAATGCAGAAAATGATAATGCAGAAAATGATAATACAGAAAATGATAATACAGAAAATGATAATACAGAAAATGATAATACAGAAAATGATAATACAGAAAATGATAATACAGAAAATGATAATACAGAAAATGATAATACAGAAAATGATATTACAGAAAATGATAATACAGAAAATGATAATACAGAAAATGATAATACAGAAAATGATAATACAGAAAATGATAATGCAGAAAATGATAATACAGAAAAGAGAGGTGAAAATGATAATACAGAAAATGATAATACAGAAAAGAGAGGTGAAAATGATAATACAGAAAAGTGAGGTGAAAATGATAATACAGAAAATGATAATACAGAAAAGAGAGATGAAAATGATAATACAGAAAATGATAATGCAGAAAAGAGAGGTGAAAATGAAAATACAGAAAATGATAATGCAGAAAAGAGAGGTGAAAATGATAATACAGAAAATGATAATACAGAAAATGATAATACAGAAAAGAGAGGTGAAAATGATAATACAGAAAATGATAATACAGAAAAGAGGTGGTGAAAATGATAATACAGAAAATGATAATACAGAAAATGATAATACAGAAAATGATAATACAGAAAATGATAATACAGAAAAGAGAAGTGAAAATGATAATACAGAAAAGAGAAGTGAAAATGATAATACAGAAAATGATAATACAGAAAAGAGAGGTGAAAATGATAATACAGAAAATGATAATGCAGAAAATGATAATACAGAAAATGATTATACAGAAAATGATAATACAGAAAATGATAATACAGAAAATGATAATACAGAAAATGATAATACAGAAAATGATAATACAGAAAATGATAATACAGAAAATGATAATACAGAAAATGATAATACAGAAAATGATAATACAGAAAATGATAATACAGAAAAGAGAGATGAAAATGATAACACAGAAAAGAGAGGTGAAAATGATAATACAGAAAATGATAATACAGAAAATGATAATACAGAAAATGATAATACAGAAAATGATAATACAGAAAATGATAATACAGAAAATGATAATACAGAAAATAGAGGTGAAAATGATAATACAGAAAATGATAATGCAGAAAAGAGAGGTGAAAATGATAATACAGAAAATGATAATGCAGAAAATGATAATGCAGAAAATGATAATACAGAAAATGATAATACAGAAAAGAGAGGTGAAAATGATAATACAGAAAATGATAATGCAGAAAATGATAATACAGAAAATGATAATACAGAAAATGATAATACAGAAAATGATAATACAGAAAATGATAATACAGAAAATGATAATACAGAAAAGAGAGATGAAAATGATAATACAGAAAAGAGAGGTGAAAATGATAATACAGAAAATGATAATACAGAAAATGATAATACAGAAAATGATAATACAGAAAATGATAATACAGAAAATGATAATACAGAAAATGATAATACAGAAAATGATAATACAGAAAATGATAATACAGAAAAGAGAGGTGAAAATGATAATGCAGAAAATGATAATACAGAAAATGATAATACAGAAAATGATAATACAGAAAATGATAATACAGAAAATGATAATACAAAAAAGAGAGGTGAAAATGATAATACAGAAAATGATAATACAGAAAATGATAATACAGAAAATGATAATACAGAAAATGATAATACAGAAAATGATAATACAGAAAAGAGAGGTGAAAATGATAATGCAGAAAATGATAATACAGAAAATGATAATACAGAAAATGATAATACAGAAAATGATAATACAGAAAATGATAATGCAGAAAATGATAATGCAGAAAAGAGAGGTGAAAATGATAATACAGAAAATGATAATACAGAAAAGAGAGGTGAAAATGATAATGCAGAAAATGATAATACAGAAAATGATAATACAGAAAATGATAATACAGAAAATGATAATACAGAAAATGATAATACAGAAAATGATAATACAGAAAAGAGAGGTGAAAATGATAATACAGAAAATGATAATACAGAAAAGAGAGGTGAAAATGATAATACAGAAAATGATAATGCAGAAAAGAGAGGTGAAAATGATAATACAGAAAATGATAATGCAGAAAAGAGAGGTGAAAATGATAATACAGAAAATGATAATGCAGAAAATGATAATGCAGAAAATGATAATACAGAAAATGATAATACAGAAAAGAGAGGTGAAAATGATAATACAGAAAATGATAATGCAGAAAAGAGAGGTGAAAATGATAATACAGAAAATGATAATGCAGAAAATGATAATGCAGAAAATGATAATACAGAAAATGATAATACAGAAAATGGTAATACAGAAAATGATAATACAGAAAATGATAATACAGAAAATGATAATACAGAAAAGAGAGATGAAAATGATAATACAGAAAAGAGAGGTGAAAATGATAATACAGAAAATGATAATACAGAAAATGATAATACAGAAAATGATAATACAGAAAATGATAATACAGAAAAGAGAGATGAAAATGATAACACAGAAAAGAGAGGTGAAAATGATAACACAGAAAATGATAATACAGAAAATGATAATACAGAAAATGATAATACAGAAAATGATAATACAGAAAATGATAATACAGAAAATGATAAAACAGAAAATGATAAAACAGAAAATGATAATACAGAAAATGATAAAACAGAAAATGATAATGCAGAAAAGAGAGGTGAAAATGATAATACAGAAAATGATAAAACAGAAAATGATAATACAGAAAATGATAATACAGAAAAGAGAGATGAAAATGATAATACAGAAAATGATAATGCAGAAAAGAGAGGTGAAAATGATAATACAAAAAATGATAATACAGAAAATGATAAAACAGAAAATGATAATACAGAAAATGATAATACAGAAAATGATAATACAGAAAAGAGAGATGAAAATGATAATACAGAAAATGATAATGCAGAAAAGAGAGGTGAAAATGATAATACAGAAAATGATAATGCAGAAAAGAGAGGTGAAAATGATAATACAGAAAAGAGAGGTGAAAATGATAATACAGAAAATGATAATGCAGAAAAGAGAGGTGAAAATGATAATACAGAAAATGATAATGCAGAAAAGAGAGGTGAAAATGATAATACAGAAAATGATAATGCAGAAAAGAGAGGTGAAAATGATAATACAGAAAATGATAATGCAGAAAAGAGAGGTGAAAATGATAATACAGAAAATGATAATGCAGAAAAGAGAGGCGAAAATGATAATACAGAAAATGATAATGCAGAAAAGAGAGGTGAAAATGATAATACAGAAAATGATAATGCAGAAAAGAGAGGTGAAAATGATAATACAGAAAATGATAATGCAGAAAAGAGAGGCGAAAATGATAATACAGAAAATGATAATACAGAAAAGAGAGGTGAAAATGATAATACAGAAAATGATAATGCAGAAAAGAGAGGCGAAAATGATAATACAGAAAATGATAATACAGAAAAGAGAGGTGAAAATGATAATACAGAAAATGATAATACAGAAAATGATAATACAGAAAATGATAATACAGAAAAGAGAGATGAAAATGATAATACAGAAAATGATAATGCAGAAAAGAGAGGTGAAAATGATAATACAGAAAATGATAATGCAGAAAAGAGAGGTGAAAATGATAATACAGAAAATGATAATACAGAAAAGAGAGGTGAAAATGATAATACAGAAAATGATAATACAGAAAATGATAATACAGAAAATGATAATGCAGAAAAGAGAGGTGAAAATGATAATACAGAAAATGATAATGCAGAAAAGAGAGGCGAAAATGATAATACAGAAAATGATAATACAGAAAAGAGAGGTGAAAATGATAATACAGAAAATGATAATACAGAAAATGATAATACAGAAAATGATAATGCAGAAAAGAGAGGTGAAAATGATAATACAGAAAATGATAATACAGAAAAGAGAGGTGAAAATGATAATACAGAAAATGATAATGCAGAAAAGAGAGGTGAAAATGATAATACAGAAAATGATAATACAGAAAAGAGAGGTGAAAATGATAATACAGAAAATGATAATACAGAAAATGATAATACAGAAAATGATAATACAGAAAAGAGAGGTGAAAATGATAATACAGAAAATGATAATGCAGAAAAGAGAGGTGAAAATGATAATACAGAAAATGATAATACAGAAAAGAGAGGAGAAAATGATAATACAGAAAAGAGAGGTGAAAATGATAATACAGAAAATGATAATGCAGAAAATGATAATACAGAAAATGATAATACAGAAAAGAGAGGTGAAAATGATAATACAGAAAATGATAATGCAGAAAAGAGAGGTGAAAATGATAATACAGAAAATGATAATACAGAAAAGAGAGGTGAAAATGATAATACAGAAAATGATAATACAGAAAAGAGAGGTGAAAATGATAATACAGAAAATGATAATACAGAAAATGATAATACAGAAAATGATAATACAGAAAATGATAATACAGAAAATGATAATACAGAAAATGATAATACAGAAAAGAGAAGTGAAAATGATAATACAGAAAAGAGAAGTGAAAATGATAATACAGAAAATGATAATACAGAAAAGAGAGGTGAAAATGATAATACAGAAAATGATAATACAGAAAATGATAATACAGAAAATGATAATACAGAAAATGATAATACAGAAAAGAGAAGTGAAAATGATAATACAGAAAAGAGAAGTGAAAATGATAATACAGAAAATGATAATACAGAAAAGAGAGGTGAAAATGATAATACAGAAAATGATAATGCAGAAAATGATAATACAGAAAAGAGAGATGAAAATGATAACACAGAAAAGAGAGGTGAAAATGATAATACAGAAAATGATAATACAGAAAATGATAATACAGAAAATGATAATACAGAAAATGATAATACAGAAAATGATAATACAGAAAAGAGAGGTGAAAATGATAATACAGAAAATGATAATGCAGAAAAGAGAGGTGAAAATGATAATACAGAAAATGATAATGCAGAAAATGATAATGCAGAAAATGATAATACTGAAAATGATAATACAGAAAAGAGAGGTGAAAATGATAATACAGAAAATGATAATGCAGAAAATGATAATACAGAAAATGATAATACAGAAAATGATAATACAGAAAATGATAATACAGAAAATGATAATACAGAAAAGAGAGATGAAAATGATAATACAGAAAAGAGAGGTGAAAATGATAATACAGAAAATGATAATACAGAAAATGATAATACAGAAAATGATAATACAGAAAATGATAATACAGAAAATGATAATACAGAAAATGATAATACAGAAAATGACAATACAGAAAATGATAATACAGAAAAGAGAGATGAAAATGATAATACAGAAAAGAGAGGTGAAAATGATAATACAGAAAATGATAATACAGAAAATGATAATACAGAAAATGATAATACAGAAAAGAGAGGTGAAAATGATAATGCAGCAAATGATAATACAGAAAATGATAATACAGAAAATGATAATACAGAAAATGATAATACAGAAAAGAGAGGTGAAAATGATAATACAGAAAATGATAATACAGAAAATGATAATACAGAAAATGATAATACAGAAAATGATAATACAGAAAATGATAATACAGAAAAGAGAGGTGAAAATGATAATGCAGAAAATGATAATACAGAAAATGATAATACAGAAAATGATAATACAGAAAATGATAATGCAGAAAATGATAATGCAGAAAAGAGAGGTGAAAATGATAATACAGAAAATGATAATACAGAAAAGAGAGGTGAAAATGATAATGCAGAAAATGATAATACAGAAAATGATAATACAGAAAATGATAATACAGAAAATGATAATACAGAAAATGATAATACAGAAAAGAGAGGTGAAAATGATAATACAGAAAATGATAATACAGAAAAGAGAGGTGAAAATGATAATACAGAAAATGATAATGCAGAAAAGAGAGGTGAAAATGATAATACAGAAAATGATAATGCAGAAAAGAGAGGTGAAAATGATAATACAGAAAATGATAATGCAGAAAATGATAATGCAGAAAATGATAATACAGAAAATGATAATACAGAAAAGAGAGGTGAAAATGATAATACAGAAAATGATAATGCAGAAAAGAGAGGTGAAAATGATAATACAGAAAATGATAATGCAGAAAATGATAATGCAGAAAATGATAATACAGAAAATGATAATACAGAAAAGAGAGGTGAAAATGATAATACAGAAAATGATAATGCAGAAAATGATAATACAGAAAATGATAATACAGAAAATGATAATACAGAAAATGATAATACAGAAAATGATAATACAGAAAATGATAATACAGAAAAGAGAGATGAAAATGATAATACAGAAAAGAGAGGTGAAAATGATAATACAGAAAATGATAATACAGAAAATGATAATACAGAAAATGATAATACAGAAAATGATAATACAGAAAATGATAATACAGAAAATGATAATACAGAAAATGATAATACAGAAAATGATAATACAGAAAAGAGAGATGAAAATGATAATACAGAAAAGAGAGGTGAAAATGATAATACAGAAAATGATAATACAGAAAATGATAATACAGAAAATGATAATACAGAAAAGAGAGGTGAAAATGATAATACAGAAAATGATAATACAGAAAATGATAATACAGAAAATGATAATACAGAAAATGATAATACAGAAAAGAGGTGAAAATGATAATGCAGAAAATGATAATACAGAAAAGAGAGGTGAAAATGATAATACAGAAAATGATAATACAGAAAATGATAATACAGAAAATGATAATGCAGAAAATGATAATGCAGAAAATGATAATACAGAAAATGATAATACAGAAAATGATAATACAGAAAATGATAATACAGAAAATGATAATACAGAAAATGATAATACAGAAAATGATAATACAGAAAATGATAATACAGAAAATGATAATACAGAAAATGATATTACAGAAAATGATAATACAGAAAATGATAATACAGAAAATGATAATACAGAAAATGATAATACAGAAAATGATTATGCAGAAAATGATAATACAGAAAAGAGAGGTGAAAATGATAATACAGAAAATGATAATACAGAAAAGAGAGGTGAAAATGATAATACAGAAAAGAGAGGTGAAATGTTAATACAGAAAATGATAATACAGAAAAGAGAGATGAAAATGATAATACAGAAAATGATAATGCAGAAAAGAGAGGTGAAAATGAAAATACAGAAAATGATAATGCAGAAAAGAGAGGTGAAAATGATAATACAGAAAATGATAATGCAGAAAAGAGAGGTGAAAATGATAATACAGAAAATGATAATACAGAAAATGGTAATACAGAAAATGGTAATACAGAAAAGAGAGGTGAAAATGATAATACAGAAAATGATAATACAGAAAAGAGAGGTGAAAATGATAATACAGAAAATGATAATACAGAAAAGAGAGGTGAAAATGATAATACAGAAAATGATAATGCAGAAAATGATAATACAGAAAATGATAATACAGAAAATGATAATACAGAAAAGAGAGGTGAAAATGATAATACAGAAAATGATAATGCAGAAAATGATAATACAGAAAATGATAATACAGAAAATGATAATACAGAAAATGATAATACAGAAAATGATAATACAGAAAATGGTAATACAGGAAATGATAATACACAAAATGATAATACAGAAAATGATAATACAGAAAATGATAATACAGAAAATGATAATACACAAAATGACAATACAGAAAATGATAATACACAAAATGATAATACAGAAAATGATAATACAGAAAATGGTAATACAGAAAATGATAATACACAAAATAATAATACAGAAAATGATAATACAGAAAATGATAATACAGAAAATGATAATACAGAAAATGATAATACAGAAAATGATAATACAGAAAGTGATAATACAGAAAATGGTAATACAGAAAATGAGAATACAGAAAATGATAATACAGAAAATGGTAATACAGAAAATGATAATACACAAAATGATAATACAGAAAATGATAATACAGAAAGTGATAATACAGAAAATGGTAATACAGAAAATGATAATACAGAAAATGATAATACAGAAAATGATAATACAGAAAATGGTAATACAGAAAATGATAATACAGAAAATGGTAATACAGAAAATGATAATACAGAAAATGATAATACAGAAAATGATAATACAGAAAATGGTAATACAGAAAATGATAATACAGAAAATGGTAATACAGAAAATGATAATACAGAAAATGATAATACAGAAAATGGTAATACAGAAAATGGTAATACAGAAAATGATAATACAGAAAATGGTAATACAGAAAATGATAATACAGAAAATGGTAATACAGAAAATGATAATACAGAAAATGATAATACAGAAAATGATAATACAGAAAATGATAATACAGAAAATGATAATACAGAAAATGATAATACAGAAAAGAGAGGTGAAAATGATAATGCAGAAAATGATAATGCAGAAAAGAGAGGTGAAAATGATAATACAGAAAATGATAATGCAGAAAAGAGAGGTGAAAATGATAATGCAGAAAATGATAATGCAGAAAAGAGAGGTGAAAATGATAATACAGAAAATGATAATGCAGAAAATGATAATGCAGAAAATGATAATACAGAAAATGATAATACAGAAAAGAGAGGTGAAAATGATAATACAGAAAATGATAATACAGAAAAGAGAGGTGAAAATGATAATACAGAAAATGATAATGCAGAAAATGATAATACAGAAAATGATAATACAGAAAATGATAATACAGAAAATGATAATACATAAAATGATAATACAGAAAATGATAATACAGAAAATGATAATACAGAAAATGATAATACAGAAAATGATCATACAGAAAATGATAATACAGAAAATGATAATACAGAAAATGATAATACAGAAAATGATAATACAGAAAAGAGAGGTGAAAATGATAATACAGAAAATGATAATACAGAAAATGGTAATACAGAAAATGATAATACACAAAATGATAATACAGAAAATGATAATACAGAAAATGATAATACAGAAAATGATAATACAGAAAATGATAATATAGAAAATGATAATACAGAAAATGATAATACAGAAAATGATAATACAGAAAATGATAATACAGAAAATGATAATACAGAAAATGATAATACAGAAAATGATAATACAGAAAATGATAATGCAGAAAATGATAATACAGAAAAGAGAGGTGAAAATGATAATACAGAAAATGATAATACAGAAAAGAGAGGTGAAAATGATAATACAGAAAAGAGAGGTGAAAATGATAATACAGAAAATGATAATACAGAAAAGAGAGATGAAAATGATAATACAGAAAATGATAATACAGAAAAGAGAGGTGAAAATGATAATACAGAAAATGATAATACAGAAAATGATAATACAGAAAAGAGAGGTGAAAATGATAATACAGAAAATGATAATACAGAAAATGATAATACAGAAAAGAGAAGTGAAAATGATAATACAGAAAATGATAATGCAGAAAAGAGAGGTGAAAATGATAATACAGAAAATGATAATACAGAAAAGAGAGGTGAAAATGATAATACAGAAAATGTTATGCAGAAAAGAGAGGTGAAAATGATAATACAGAAAATGATAATACAGAAAAGAGAGGTGAAAATGATAATACAGAAAATGTTATGCAGAAAAGAGAGGTGAAATGATAATACAGAAAATGATAATGCAGAAAAGAGAGGTGAAAATGATAATACAGAAAATGATAATGCAGAAAAGAGAGGTGAAAATGATAATACAGAAAATGATAATACAGAATATGGAAATACAGAAAAGAGAGGTGAAAATGATAATACAGAAAATGATAATACAGAAAAGAGAGGTGAAAATGATAATACAGAAAATGATAATACAGAAAAGAGAGGTGAAAATGTTAATACAGAAAATGATAATGCAGAAAATGATAATGCAGAAAATGATAATACAGAAAATGATAATACAGAAAAGAGAGGTGAAAATGATAATACAGAAAATGATAATACAGAAAATGATAATACAGAAAAGAGAGGTGAAAATGATAATACAGAAAAGAGAGGTGAAAATGATAATACAGAAAATGTTATGCAGAAAAGAGAGGTGAAAATGATAATACAGAAAATGATAATGCAGAAAATGATAATGCAGAAAATGACAATACAGAAAATGATAATACAGAAAAGAGAGCTGTAAATGATAATACAGAAAATGATAATGCAGAAAAGAGAGGTGAAAATGATAATACAGAAAATGATAATACAGAAAAGAGAGGTGAAAATGATAATACAGAAAATGATAATACAGAAAAGAGAGGTGAAAATGATAATACAGAAAATGATAATGCAGAAAAGAGAGGTGAAAATGATAATACAGAAAAGAGAGGTGAAAATGATAATACAGAAAATGATAATGCAGAAAAGAGAGGTGAAAATGATAATACAGAAAATGATAATACAGAAAAGAGAGGTGAAAATGATAATACAGAAAATGATAATACAGAAAATGATAATACAGAAAAGAGAGGTGAAAATGATAATACAGAAAATGATAATACAGAAAATGATAATACAGAAAAGAGAAGTGAAAATGATAATACAGAAAAGAGAGGTGAAAATGATAATACAGAAAATGATAATGCAGAAAAGAGAGGTGAAAATGATAATACAGAAAATGATAATACAGAAAATGATAATACAGAAAAGAGAGGTGAAAATGATAATACAGAAAATGATAATACAGAAAAGAGAGGTGAAAATGATAATACAGAAAATGATAATACAGAAAAGAGAAGTGAAAATGATAATACAGAAAATGATAATACAGAAAAGAGAGGTGAAAATGATAATACAGAAAATGATAATACAGAAAAGAGAGGTGAAAATGATAATACAGAAAATGGTAATACAGAAAAGAGAGGTGAAAATGATAATACAGAAAATGATAACACAGAAAATGATAATACAGAAAAGAGAGGTGAAAATGATAATACAGAAAATGATAATACAGAAAAGAGAGGTGAAAATGATAATACAGAAAATGATAATGCAGAAAAGAGAGGTGAAAATGATAATACAGAAAATGATAATACAGAAAAGAGAGGTGAAAATGATAATGCAGAAAAGAGAGGTGAAAATGATAATACAGAAAATGATAATGCAGAAAAGAGAGGTGAAAATGATAATACAGAAAATGATAATACAGAAAAGAGAGGTGAAAATGATAATACAGAAAATGATAATGCAGAAAATGATAATACAGAAAATGATAATACAGAAAATGATAATACAGAAAATGATAATACAGAAAATGATAATACAGAAAATGATAATACAGAAAATGATAATACAGAAAATGATAATACAGAAAATAATAATACAGAAAATGATAATACAGAAAAGAGAGGTGAAAATGATAATACAGAAAAGAGAAGTGAAAATGATAATACAGAAAATGATAATACAGAAAAGAGAGGTGAAAATGATAATACAGAAAATGGTAATACAGAAAATGATAATACACAAAATGATAATACAGAAAATGATAATACAGAAAATGATAATACAGAAAATGATAATACAGAAAATGATAATACAGAAAAGAGAGGTGAAAATGATAATACAGAAAATGATAATACAGAAAATGATAATGCAGAAAAGAGAGGTGAAAATGATAATACAGAAAATGATAATGCAGAAAAGAGAGGTGAAAATGATAATACAGAAAATGATAATACAGAAAAGAGAGGTGAAAATGATAATACAGAAAATGATAATGCAGAAAATGATAATACAGAAAATGATAATACAGAAAATGATAATACAGAAAATGATAATACAGAAAATGATAATACAGAAAATGATAATACAGAAAATGATAATACAGAAAATGATAATACAGAAAATAATAATACAGAAAATGATAATACAGAAAAGAGAGGTGAAAATGATAATACAGAAAATGATAATACAGAAAAGAGAAGTGAAAATGATAATACAGAAAATGATAATACAGAAAAGAGAGGTGAAAATGATAATACAGAAAATGATAATACAGAAAATGGTAATACAAAAATGATAATACACAAAATGATAATACAGAAAATGAAAATACAGAAAATGATAATACAGAAAATGATAATACAGAAAATGATAATACAGAAAATGATAATACAGAAAATGATAATACAAAAAGAGAGGTGAAAATGGTAATACAGAAAATGATAATACAGAAAATGATAATACAGAAAAGAGAGGTGAAAATGATAATACAGAAAATGATAATACAGAAAATGATAATACAGAAAATGATAATACAGAAAATGATAATACAGAAAGTGATAATACAGAAAATGATAATACAGAAAATGATAATACAAAAAGAGAGGTGAAAATGGTAATACAGAAAATGATAATGCAGAAAATGATAATACAGAAAATGATAATACAGAAAAGAGAGGTGAAAATGATAATACAGAAAATGATAATACAGAAAAGAGAGGTGAAAATGATAATACAGAAAATGATAATACAGAAAGTGATAATACAGAAAATGATAATACAGAAAATGATAATACAGAAAATGATAATACAGAAAGTGATAATACAGAAAATGATAATACAGAAAATGATAATACAGAAAAGAGAGGTGAAAATGGTAATACAGAAAATGATAATGCAGAAAATGATAATACAGAAAATGATAATACAGAAAATGGTAATACAGAAAATGATAATACACAAAATGATAATACAGAAAATGATAATACAGAAAATGATAATACAGAAAATGATAATACAGAAAATGGTAATACAGAAAATGATAATACACAAAATGATAATACAGAAAATGGTAATACAGAAAATGATAATACACAAAATGATAATACAGAAAATGATAATACAGAAAATGATAATACAGAAAATGATAATACAGAAAATGATAATACAGAAAAGAGAGGTGAAAATGATAATACAGAAAATGATAATACAGAAAGTGATAATACAGAAAATGATAATACAGAAAATGATAATACAGAAAATGATAATACAGAAAGTGATAATACAGAAAATGATAATACAGAAAATGATAATACAGAAAAGAGAGGTGAAAATGGTAATACAGAAAATGATAATGCAGAAAATGATAATACAGAAAATGATAATACAGAAAATGATAATACAGAAAATGATAATACACAAAATGATAATACAGAAAAGAGAGGTGAAAATGGTAATACAGAAAATGATAATGCAGAAAATGATAATACAGAAAATGATAATACAGAAAATGGTAATACAGAAAATGATAATACACAAAATGATAATACAGAAAATGATAATACAGAAAATGATAATACAGAAAATGATAATACAGAAAATGGTAATACAGAAAATGATAATACACAAAATGATAATACAGAAAATGGTAATACAGAAAATGATAATACACAAAATGATAATACAGAAAATGATAATACAGAAAATGATAATACAGAAAATGATAATACAGAAAATGATAATACAGAAAAGAGAGGTGAAAATGATAATACAGAAAATGATAATACAGAAAATGATAATACAGAAAATGATAATACAGAAAGTGATAATACAGAAAATGATAATACAGAAAATGATAATACAGAAAATGATAATACAGAAAGTGATAATACAGAAAATGATAATACAGAAAATGATAATACAGAAAAGAGAGGTGAAAATGGTAATACAGAAAATGATAATGCAGAAAATGATTATACAGAAAATGATAATACAGAAAATGATAATACAGAAAATGATAATACACAAAATGATAATACAGTGGTACCTCGGCTTACGAGTTTAATCCGTTCCGTGACGGAGCTCGTAAGCCAAATCGCTCGTAAGTCAAAGCAAATTTTCCCATTCAAATGCATTGAAATGCTATTAATCCGTTCCAGCCTCAAAAAAAAAACACCAATTTTTTTTGTTAGGTGCTTTTAAATAACAAAAATGTACTTTATAAATAACAAATAATGTATAAACAAGCACGACCTCGTATATACTGTACATAATACAAGAGAATGTAAAGAAATAAACTGGACCTCTATCCATGAAGATATGGAGAAGTTGTTGTTTGTGTGGTTGAAGGAGAAGCAGCTCGCAGGAGATACCGTGACCGAGAGCATCATGTGTTTGAAAAGATTGAAACTCGGATATCGAGCACGGACCACGAGGTGTTTTTTCTTTTTTCTTAATCTCGGTTTCAGTGAACTTTTGCTCTGTGCTCACGTGTACTGTACCTGTACCTGTAATGGTACGTCAGAGGATGGCACCTGTTGTCATCATATTAAGTGCAAGATGTTCTGCATCGTAAGTTGGTACACCGTGGTCTTTCGGCGGTGTTTAAGCCGGCCGTCTTGGCTTCTGTCACCATTGGCATTGAGTCTTTCGATGTAGGTAGGTCGTTGTGTGCCGGTGCCTTGGCCGAATTCCTTCATTGCTGCATTGTTAGCTCACCTGGTTTTTTATACCACATCTTTGGTTATCGGACCAGCGAATGACGTCATCTCCAAAGTATGGCTTATTCTCACTTGTCTTGGACGATCTTCTACTTCTAGCCTTCCACCGTGCATTTGGTGTCCACTGTACTTACTGTACAGTGCCTGGTAAAATTGATGTAATGGGTTTTTGACCGTCAACGCCATGAACCGTCATGAACCGTCATGAACCGTCATGAACCGTCAACGCCATGAACCGCTAACACTCAAAAGCCCATTTATCGCGCCTTATAAAGCAAAACGCAAACCGAAAGCCATGCCTCTCAAGCGAGGCGTGCTTCCGTGGTCACGTGATCCACAGGTGTAGCTCATTATACCCGCACGCGCGACACGCTTTGGCGGTCACGTGACCAGCCACTCTGGAGGCGGGGATCCCCGCCGATGACGTCACCGGCTGGAGCAAGGAGATTCCTCGCTAATGTATTTCGACGATTGCGTGTTTTATATCCAAGCAGAGATGCTTTCACGGCAAGATAACCACGTGATCGGAACCGGAAGCCACAACCGGAAAATTCAAAAAAATAAATTTTTTGAGCTCGTACATCGGATCTCGGCTCGTATCCCAAAGCAACAAACCGCCCGAGCGACGGCTCGTATCCCGAAAAACTCGTACGTTGGGGCACTCGTAAGCCGAGGTACCACTGTACACAAAATGATAATACACAAAATGATAATACACAAAATGATAATACACAAAATGATAATACAGAAAATGATAATACAGAAAATGATAATACACAAAATGATAATACAGAAAATGATAATACACAAAATGATAATACAGAAAATGATAATATAGAAAATGATAATACACAAAATGATAATACAGAAAATGATAATACAGAAAATGATAATACAGAAAATGATAATACAGAAAATGATAATACAGAAAATGATAATACAGAAAATGATAATACAGAAAATGGTAATACAGAAAATGATAATACACAAAATGATAATACAGAAAATGATAATACAGAAAGTGATAATACAGAAAATGGTAATACAGAAAATGATAATACAGAAAATGATAATACAGAAAAGAGAGGTGAAAATGATAATACAGAAAAGAGAAGTGAAAATGATAATACAGAAAATGATAATACAGAAAAGGGAGGTGAAAATGATAATGCAGAAAAGAGAGGTGAAAATGATAATACAGAAAATGATAATGCAGAAAAGAGAGGTGAAAATGATAATACAGAAAATGATAATACAGAAAAGAGAGGTGAAAATGATAATACAGAAAATGATAATGCAGAAAATGATAATACAGAAAATGATAATACAGAAAATGATAATACAGAAAATGATAATACAGAAAATGATAATACAGAAAATGATAATACAGAAAATGATAATACAGAAAATGATAATACAGAAAATAATAATACAGAAAATGATAATACAGAAAAGAGAGGTGAAAATGATAATACAGAAAAGAGAAGTGAAAATGATAATACAGAAAATGATAATACAGAAAAGAGAGGTGAAAATGATAATACAGAAAATGATAATACAGAAAATGGTAATACAGAAAATGATAATACACAAAATGATAATACAGAAAATGATAATACAGAAAATGATAATACAGAAAATGATAATACAGAAAATGATAATACAGAAAAGAGAGGTGAAAATGATAATACAGAAAATGATAATACAGAAAATGATAATGCAGAAAAGAGAGGTGAAAATGATAATACAGAAAATGATAATGCAGAAAAGAGAGGTGAAAATGATAATACAGAAAATGATAATACAGAAAAGAGAGGTGAAAATGATAATACAGAAAATGATAATGCAGAAAATGATAATACAGAAAATGATAATACAGAAAATGATAATACAGAAAATGATAATACAGAAAATGATAATACAGAAAATGATAATACAGAAAATGATAATACAGAAAATGATAATACAGAAAATAATAATACAGAAAATGATAATACAGAAAAGAGAGGTGAAAATGATAATACAGAAAATGATAATACAGAAAAGAGAAGTGAAAATGATAATACAGAAAATGATAATACAGAAAAGAGAGGTGAAAATGATAATACAGAAAATGATAATACAGAAAATGGTAATACAGAAAATGATAATACACAAAATGATAATACAGAAAATGATAATACAGAAAATGATAATACAGAAAATGATAATACAGAAAATGATAATACAGAAAAGAGAGGTGAAAATGATAATACAGAAAATGATAATACAGAAAATGATAATACAGAAAATGGTAATGCAGAAAAGAGAGGTGAAAATGATAAAACAGAAAATGATAATACAGAAAGTGATAATACAGAAAATGATAATACAGAAAATGATAATACAGAAAATGATAATACAGAAAGTGATAATACAGAAAATGATAATACAGAAAATGATAATACAGAAAAGAGAGGTGAAAATGGTAATACAGAAAATGATAATGCAGAAAATGATAATACAGAAAATGATAATACAGAAAAGAGAGGTGAAAATGATAATACAGAAAATGATAATACAGAAAAGAGAGGTGAAAATGATAATACAGAAAATGATAATACAGAAAGTGATAATACAGAAAATGATAATACAGAAAATGATAATACAGAAAATGATAACACAGAAAGTGATAATACAGAAAATGATAATACAGAAAATGATAATACAGAAAAGAGAGGTGAAAATGGTAATACAGAAAATGATAATACAGAAAAGAGAGGTGAAAATGATAATACAGAAAATGATAATACAGAAAAGAGAGGTGAAAATGGTAATACAGAAAATGATAATGCAGAAAATGATAATACAGAAAATGATAATACAGAAAATGGTAATACAGAAAATGATAATACAGAAAATGATAATACAGAAAATGATAATACAGAAAATGATAATACAGAAAATGGTAATACAGAAAATGATAATACAGAAAATGGTAATACAGAAAATGATAATACACAAAATGATAATACAGAAAATGATAATACAGAAAATGATAATACAGAAAATGATAATACAGAAAATGGTAATACAGAAAATGATAATACACAAAATGATAATACAGAAAATGGTAATACAGAAAATGATAATACACAAAATGATAATACAGAAAATGATAATACAGAAAATGATAATACAGAAAATGATAATACAGAAAATGATAATACAGAAAAGAGAGGTGAAAATGATAATACAGAAAATGATAATACAGAAAAGAGAGGTGAAAATGGTAATACAGAAAATGATAATGCAGAAAATGATAATACAGAAAATGATAATACAGAAAATGGTAATACAGAAAATGATAATACAGAAAATGATAATACAGAAAATGATAATACAGAAAATGGTAATACAGAAAATGATAATACAGAAAATGATAATACAGAAAATGATAATACAGAAAATGATAATACAGAAAATGATAATACAGAAAATGATAATACAGAAAATGATAATACAGAAAATGATAATACAGAAAATGATAATACAGAAAATGATAATACAGAAAATGGTAATACAGAAAATGATAATACAGAAAATGATAATACAGAAAAGAGAGGTGAAAATGATAATACAGAAAATGATAATACAGAAAATGATAATACAGAAAAGAGAGGTGAAAATGATAATACAGAAAATGATAATACAGAAAAGAGAGGTGAAAATGGTAATACAGAAAATGATAATGCAGAAAATGATAATACAGAAAATGATAATACAGAAAATGGTAATACAGAAAATGATAATACAAAAAATGATAATACAGAAAATGATAATACAGAAAATGATAATACAGAAAATGGTAATACAGAAAATGATAATACAGAAAATGGTAATACAGAAAATGATAATACACAAAATGATAATACAGAAAATGATAATACAGAAAATGATAATACAGAAAATGATAATACAGAAAATGGTAATACAGAAAATGATAATACACAAAATGATAATACAGAAAATGGTAATACAGAAAATGATAATACACAAAATGATAATACAGAAAATGATAATACAGAAAATGATAATACAGAAAATGATAATACAGAAAATGATAATACAGAAAAGAGAGGTGAAAATGATAATACAGAAAATGATAATACAGAAAATGATAATACAGAAAGTGATAATACAGAAAATGATAATACAGAAAATGATAATACAGAAAATGATAATACAGAAAGTGATAATACAGAAAATGATAATACAGAAAATGATAATACAGAAAAGAGAGGTGAAAATGGTAATACAGAAAATGATAATGCAGAAAATGATAATACAGAAAATGATAATACAGAAAATGATAATACAGAAAATGATAATACAGAAAATGATAATACACAAAATGATAATACACAAAATGATAATACACAAAATGATAATACACAAAATGATAATACAGAAAATGATAATACAGAAAATGATAATACACAAAATGATAATACAGAAAATGATAATACACAAAATGATAATACACAAAATGATAATACAGAAAATGATAATACACAAAATGATAATACAGAAAATGATAATACAGAAAATGATAATACAGAAAATGACAATACAGAAAATGATAATACAGAAAATGATAATACAGAAAATGATAATACAGAAAATGGTAATACAGAAAATGATAATACACAAAATGATAATACAGAAAATGATAATACAGAAAGTGATAATACAGAAAATGGTAATACAGAAAATGATAATACAGAAAATGATAATACAGAAAATGATAATACAGAAAATGATAATACAGAAAATGGTAATACAGAAAATGATAATACAGAAAGTGATAATACAGAAAATGGTAATACAGAAAATGATAATACACAAAAATGATAATACACAAAATGATAATACAGAAAATGATAATACAGAAAATGGTAATACAGAAAATGATAATACAGAAAATGGTAATACAGAAAATGATAATACAGAAAATGATAATACAGAAAATGATAATACAGAAAATGGTAATACAGAAAATGATAATACAGAAAATGGTAATACAGAAAATGATAATACAGAAAATGATAATACAGAAAATGGTAATACAGAAAATGGTAATACAGAAAATGATAATACAGAAAATGGTAATACAGAAAATGATAATACAGAAAATGGTAATACAGAAAATGATAATACAGAAAATGATAATACAGAAAATGATAATACAGAAAATGATAATGCAGAAAAGAGAGGTGAAAATGATAATACAGAAAATGATAATGCAGAAAAGAGAGGTGAAAATGATAATACAGAAAATGATAATGCAGAAAAGAGAGGTGAAAATGATAATACAGAAAATGATAATGCAGAAAATGATAATGCAGAAAATGATAATACAGAAAATGATAATACAGAAAAGAGAGGTGAAAATGATAATACAGAAAATGATAATACAGAAAAGAGAGGTGAAAATGATAATACAGAAAATGATAATGCAGAAAATGATAATACAGAAAATGATAATACAGAAAATGATAATACAGGAAATGATAATACAGAAAATGATAATACAGAAAATGATAATACAGAAAATGATAATACAGAAAATGATAATACAGAAAATGATAATACAGAAAATGATAATACAGAAAATGATAATACAGAAAAGAGAGGTGAAAATGATAATACAGAAAATGATAATACAGAAAATGGTAATACAGAAAATGATAATACACAAAATGATAATACAGAAAATGATAATACAGAAAATGATAATACAGAAAATGATAATACAGAAAATGATAATACAGAAAGTGATAATACAGAAAATGGTAATGCAGAAAAGAGAGGTGAAAATGATAATACAGAAAATGATAATACAGAAAAGAGAGGTGAAAATGATAATACAGAAAATGATAATACAGAAAATGATAATACAGAAAAGAGAGGTGAAAATGATAATACAGAAAATGATAATGCAGAAAAGAGAGGTGAAAATGATAATACAGAAAATGATAATACAGAAAATGATAATACAGAAAATGATAATACAGAAAAGAGAGGTGAAAATGATAATACAGAAAATGATAATACAGAAAGTGATAATACAGAAAATGATAATACAGAAAATGATAATACAGAAAAGAGAGGTGAAAATGGTAATACAGAAAATGATAATGCAGAAAATGATAATACAGAAAATGATAATACAGAAAATGATAATACAGAAAATGATAATACAGAAAATGATAATACAGAAAATGATAATACAGAAAATGATAATACACAAAATGATAATACACAAAATGATAATACAGAAAATGGCAATACAGTAAATGATAATACACAAAATGATAATACAGAAAATGATAATACACAAAATGATAATACAGAAAATGAGAATACAGAAAATGGTAGTACAGAAAATGATAATACACAAAATGATAATACAGAAAATGATAATACAGAAAATGATAATACAGAAAATGATAATACAGAAAATGATAATACAGAAAATGATAATACAGAAAATGATAATACAGAAAATGGTAATACAGAAAATGATAATACACAAAATGATAATACAGAAAATGATAATACAGAAAGTGATAATACAGAAAATGGTAATACAGAAAATGATAATACAGAAAATGATAATACAGAAAATGATAATACAGAAAATGATAATACAGAAAATGGTAATACAGAAAATGATAATACAGAAAGTGATAATACAGAAAATGGTAATACAGAAAATGATAATACACAAAATGATAATACAGAAAATGATAATACAGAAAATGATAATACAGAAAATGGTAATACAGAAAATGATAATACAGAAAATGGTAATACAGAAAATGATAATACAGAAAATGATAATACAGAAAATGATAATACAGAAAATGGTAATACAGAAAATGATAATACAGAAAATGGTAATACAGAAAATGATAATACAGAAAATGATAATACAGAAAATGGTAATACAGAAAATGGTAATACAGAAAATGATAATACAGAAAATGGTAATACAGAAAATGATAATACAGAAAATGGTAATACAGAAAATGATAATACAGAAAATGATAATACAGAAAATGATAATACAGAAAATGATAATACAGAAAATGATAATACAGAAAAGAGAGGTGAAAATGATAATGCAGAAAATGATAATACAGAAAATGATAATACAGAAAATGATAATACAGAAAATGATAATACAGAAAATGATAATACACAAAATGATAATACACAAAATGATAATACACAAAATGATAATACACAAAATGGTAATACAGAAAATGATAATACAGAAAATGATAATACACAAAATGATAATACAGAAAATGATAATACACAAAATGATAATACACAAAATGATAATACAGAAAATGATAATACACAAAATGATAATACAGAAAATGATAATACAGAAAATGATAATACAGAAAATGACAATACAGAAAATGATAATACAGAAAATGATAATACAGAAAATGATAATACAGAAAATGGTAATACAGAAAATGATAATACACAAAATGATAATACAGAAAATGATAATACAGAAAGTGATAATACAGAAAATGGTAATACAGAAAATGATAATACAGAAAATGATAATACAGAAAATGATAATACAGAAAATGATAATACAGAAAATGGTAATACAGAAAATGATAATACAGAAAGTGATAATACAGAAAATGGTAATACAGAAAATGATAATACACAAAAATGATAATACACAAAATGATAATACAGAAAATGATAATACAGAAAATGGTAATACAGAAAATGATAATACAGAAAATGGTAATACAGAAAATGATAATACAGAAAATGATAATACAGAAAATGATAATACAGAAAATGGTAATACAGAAAATGATAATACAGAAAATGGTAATACAGAAAATGATAATACAGAAAATGATAATACAGAAAATGGTAATACAGAAAATGGTAATACAGAAAATGATAATACAGAAAATGGTAATACAGAAAATGATAATACAGAAAATGGTAATACAGAAAATGATAATACAGAAAATGATAATACAGAAAATGATAATACAGAAAATGATAATGCAGAAAAGAGAGGTGAAAATGATAATACAGAAAATGATAATGCAGAAAAGAGAGGTGAAAATGATAATACAGAAAATGATAATGCAGAAAAGAGAGGTGAAAATGATAATACAGAAAATGATAATGCAGAAAATGATAATGCAGAAAATGATAATACAGAAAATGATAATACAGAAAAGAGAGGTGAAAATGATAATACAGAAAATGATAATACAGAAAAGAGAGGTGAAAATGATAATACAGAAAATGATAATGCAGAAAATGATAATACAGAAAATGATAATACAGAAAATGATAATACAGAAAATGATAATACAGAAAATGATAATACAGAAAATGATAATACAGAAAATGATAATACAGAAAATGATAATACAGAAAATGATAATACAGAAAATGATAATACAGAAAATGATAATACAGAAAAGAGAGGTGAAAATGATAATACAGAAAATGATAATACAGAAAATGGTAATACAGAAAATGATAATACACAAAATGATAATACAGAAAATGATAATACAGAAAATGATAATACAGAAAATGATAATACAGAAAATGATAATACAGAAAGTGATAATACAGAAAATGGTAATGCAGAAAAGAGAGGTGAAAATGATAATACAGAAAATGATAATACAGAAAAGAGAGGTGAAAATGATAATACAGAAAATGATAATACAGAAAATGATAATACAGAAAAGAGAGGTGAAAATGATAATACAGAAAATGATAATGCAGAAAAGAGAGGTGAAAATGATAATACAGAAAATGATAATACAGAAAATGATAATACAGAAAATGATAATACAGAAAAGAGAGGTGAAAATGATAATACAGAAAATGATAATACAGAAAGTGATAATACAGAAAATGATAATACAGAAAATGATAATACAGAAAAGAGAGGTGAAAATGGTAATACAGAAAATGATAATGCAGAAAATGATAATACAGAAAATGATAATACAGAAAATGATAATACAGAAAATGATAATACAGAAAATGATAATACAGAAAATGATAATACAGAAAATGATAATACACAAAATGATAATACACAAAATGATAATACAGAAAATGGCAATACAGTAAATGATAATACACAAAATGATAATACAGAAAATGATAATACACAAAATGATAATACAGAAAATGAGAATACAGAAAATGGTAGTACAGAAAATGATAATACACAAAATGATAATACAGAAAATGATAATACAGAAAATGATAATACAGAAAATGATAATACAGAAAATGATAATACAGAAAATGATAATACAGAAAATGATAATACAGAAAATGGTAATACAGAAAATGATAATACACAAAATGATAATACAGAAAATGATAATACAGAAAGTGATAATACAGAAAATGGTAATACAGAAAATGATAATCTATCTATAATTCCAGCAATCTCTGTGTGTATGTCTGTGTGTCTGTGTGTCTGTGTGTCTGTGTGTCTGTGTGTTTGTCTGTGACCGCTGTTTCTCGACAACCACGGGTCCGATATACTTGAAACTTGCCAGGTATATTGCTGGGGACCCGAGGATGTGCCTTTTCAAGGTTTCATATTAATCGGACAATTACTTACCGAGCTATGTCCAAAAAACGCTTCAACCAATCAGAGAGCAGCGAGCTATCACGTGTGCCGAACGTGGCGATCAGACTCTGCCTCGGACGGCACATTTGACAGCGTATTCATTTATTTCACGTTGGAAAACTATGCTGCCGTTAAACTATGTTTTAAAACGAATTCAAACTGCGATTAAATTAAAACGATTCATCCTAACTGCGATTTGCGAACTTCCGGACAGTGACGACTTATCTTCCGGCAGCCAATCACAGAACGCTCTGTTGCGTAGGCGTGGCCGATGTGAGACGAGCGGAGCTGAGCGCGTTACGAGCTGACCGCCATTACGGTACGTAATTCGATTTCTTATGCGCATTATTTCTCCCAATTCATTCATCTCCCAATTTCTCCCAATTCAATTCGTATCACTAATAAAAACGAATTTGCGATTCATTCGCTTTCCTGCGCGTTTGTGCACGCGATGGCGATTGCTTTACCAAACTCCGGAAGCCGTTCGCTTTGGACCAAACCATTGCATGAGGGGGGGGTTCTGTGGTCGTTGCGAATGGACCAAACCATTCATGTAAATAGAGGGGGGGGATTGTCACTGTACTCGCAAGCCGTTCGCCGTTCGCTTTGGCGTTGCGAATGAACCAAACCATTTCATGTAAATAGAGGGGGGGGGGATATAATTTTAGATAGATATATAGTACGGGCATATATATAGTACGGGCATGCCCTAGTACAGAAAATGATAATACAGAAAATG
Source organism: Myxine glutinosa (assembly GCF_964187855.1). Lineage (NCBI taxonomy): Eukaryota > Metazoa > Chordata > Myxini > Myxiniformes > Myxinidae > Myxine > Myxine glutinosa. The sequence goes on along the minus strand of NC_136262.1, from coordinate 269,269,054 downwards.
ATAATACAGAAAATGATAATACAGAAAATGGTAATACAGAAAATGATAATACAGAAAGTGATAATACAGAAAATGGTAATACAGAAAATGATAATACACAAAATGATAATACAGAAAATGATAATACAGAAAATGATAATACAGAAAATGGTAATACAGAAAATGATAATACAGAAAATGGTAATACAGAAAATGATAATACAGAAAATGATAATACAGAAAATGATAATACAGAAAATGGTAATACAGAAAATGATAATACAGAAAATGGTAATACAGAAAATGATAATACAGAAAATGATAATACAGAAAATGGTAATACAGAAAATGGTAATACAGAAAATGGTAATACAGAAAATGATAATACAGAAAATGATAATACAGAAAATGATAATACAGAAAATGATAATACAGAAAATGATAATACAGAAAAGAGAGGTGAAAATGATAATGCAGAAAATGATAATGCAGAAAAGAGAGGTGAAAATGATAATACAGAAAATGATAATGCAGAAAAGAGAGGTGAAAATGATAATACAGAAAATGATAATGCAGAAAAGAGAGGTGAAAATGATAATACAGAAAATGATAATGCAGAAAATGATAATGCAGAAAATGATAATACAGAAAATGATAATACAGAAAAAGAGGTGAAAATGATAATACAGAAAATGATAATACAGAAAAGAGAGGTGAAAATGATAATACAGAAAATGATAATGCAGAAAATGATAATACAGAAAATGATAATACAGAAAATGATAATACAGAAAATGATAATACAGAAAATGATAATACAGAAAATGATAATACAGAAAATGATAATACAGAAAATGATAATACAGAAAATGATAATACAGAAAATGATAATACAGAAAATGATAATACAGAAAATGATAATACAGAAAATGATAATACAGAAAAGAGAGGTGAAAATGATAATACAGAAAAGAGAAGTGAAAATGATAATACAGAAAATGATAATACAGAAAAGGGAGGTGAAAATGATAATGCAGAAAAGAGAGGTGAAAATGATAATACAGAAAATGATAATGCAGAAAAGAGAGGTGAAAATGATAATACAGAAAATGATAATACAGAAAAGAGAGGTGAAAATGATAATACAGAAAATGATAATGCAGAAAATGATAATACAGAAAATGATAATACAGAAAATGATAATACAGAAAATGATAATACAGAAAATGATAATACAGAAAATGATAATACAGAAAATGATAATACAGAAAATGATAATACAGAAAATAATAATACAGAAAATGATAATACAGAAAAGAGAGGTGAAAATGATAATACAGAAAAGAGAAGTGAAAATGATAATACAGAAAATGATAATACAGAAAAGAGAGGTGAAAATGATAATACAGAAAATGATAATACAGAAAATGGTAATACAGAAAATGATAATACACAAAATGATAATACAGAAAATGATAATACAGAAAATGATAATACAGAAAATGATAATACAGAAAATGATAATACAGAAAAGAGAGGTGAAAATGATAATACAGAAAATGATAATACAGAAAATGATAATGCAGAAAAGAGAGGTGAAAATGATAATACAGAAAATGATAATGCAGAAAAGAGAGGTGAAAATGATAATACAGAAAATGATAATACAGAAAAGAGAGGTGAAAATGATAATACAGAAAATGATAATGCAGAAAATGATAATACAGAAAATGATAATACAGAAAATGATAATACAGAAAATGATAATACAGAAAATGATAATACAGAAAATGATAATACAGAAAATGATAATACAGAAAATGATAATACAGAAAATAATAATACAGAAAATGATAATACAGAAAAGAGAGGTGAAAATGATAATACAGAAAATGATAATACAGAAAAGAGAAGTGAAAATGATAATACAGAAAATGATAATACAGAAAAGAGAGGTGAAAATGATAATACAGAAAATGATAATACAGAAAATGGTAATACAGAAAATGATAATACACAAAATGATAATACAGAAAATGATAATACAGAAAATGATAATACAGAAAATGATAATACAGAAAATGATAATACAGAAAAGAGAGGTGAAAATGATAATACAGAAAATGATAATACAGAAAATGATAATACAGAAAATGGTAATGCAGAAAAGAGAGGTGAAAATGATAAAACAGAAAATGATAATACAGAAAGTGATAATACAGAAAATGATAATACAGAAAATGATAATACAGAAAATGATAATACAGAAAGTGATAATACAGAAAATGATAATACAGAAAATGATAATACAGAAAAGAGAGGTGAAAATGGTAATACAGAAAATGATAATGCAGAAAATGATAATACAGAAAATGATAATACAGAAAAGAGAGGTGAAAATGATAATACAGAAAATGATAATACAGAAAAGAGAGGTGAAAATGATAATACAGAAAATGATAATACAGAAAGTGATAATACAGAAAATGATAATACAGAAAATGATAATACAGAAAATGATAACACAGAAAGTGATAATACAGAAAATGATAATACAGAAAATGATAATACAGAAAAGAGAGGTGAAAATGGTAATACAGAAAATGATAATACAGAAAAGAGAGGTGAAAATGATAATACAGAAAATGATAATACAGAAAAGAGAGGTGAAAATGGTAATACAGAAAATGATAATGCAGAAAATGATAATACAGAAAATGATAATACAGAAAATGGTAATACAGAAAATGATAATACAGAAAATGATAATACAGAAAATGATAATACAGAAAATGATAATACAGAAAATGGTAATACAGAAAATGATAATACAGAAAATGGTAATACAGAAAATGATAATACACAAAATGATAATACAGAAAATGATAATACAGAAAATGATAATACAGAAAATGATAATACAGAAAATGGTAATACAGAAAATGATAATACACAAAATGATAATACAGAAAATGGTAATACAGAAAATGATAATACAGAAAATGATAATACAGAAAATGATAATACAGAAAATGATAATGCAGAAAAGAGAGGTGAAAATGATAATACAGAAAATGATAATGCAGAAAAGAGAGGTGAAAATGATAATACAGAAAATGATAATGCAGAAAAGAGAGGTGAAAATGATAATACAGAAAATGATAATGCAGAAAATGATAATGCAGAAAATGATAATACAGAAAATGATAATACAGAAAAGAGAGGTGAAAATGATAATACAGAAAATGATAATACAGAAAAGAGAGGTGAAAATGATAATACAGAAAATGATAATGCAGAAAATGATAATACAGAAAATGATAATACAGAAAATGATAATACAGAAAATGATAATACAGAAAATGATAATACAGAAAATGATAATACAGAAAATGATAATACAGAAAATGATAATACAGAAAATGATAATACAGAAAATGATAATACAGAAAATGATAATACAGAAAAGAGAGGTGAAAATGATAATACAGAAAATGATAATACAGAAAATGGTAATACAGAAAATGATAATACACAAAATGATAATACAGAAAATGATAATACAGAAAATGATAATACAGAAAATGATAATACAGAAAATGATAATACAGAAAGTGATAATACAGAAAATGGTAATGCAGAAAAGAGAGGTGAAAATGATAATACAGAAAATGATAATACAGAAAAGAGAGGTGAAAATGATAATACAGAAAATGATAATACAGAAAATGATAATACAGAAAAGAGAGGTGAAAATGATAATACAGAAAATGATAATGCAGAAAAGAGAGGTGAAAATGATAATACAGAAAATGATAATACAGAAAATGATAATACAGAAAATGATAATACAGAAAAGAGAGGTGAAAATGATAATACAGAAAATGATAATACAGAAAGTGATAATACAGAAAATGATAATACAGAAAATGATAATACAGAAAAGAGAGGTGAAAATGGTAATACAGAAAATGATAATGCAGAAAATGATAATACAGAAAATGATAATACAGAAAATGATAATACAGAAAATGATAATACAGAAAATGATAATACAGAAAATGATAATACAGAAAATGATAATACACAAAATGATAATACACAAAATGATAATACAGAAAATGGCAATACAGTAAATGATAATACACAAAATGATAATACAGAAAATGATAATACACAAAATGATAATACAGAAAATGAGAATACAGAAAATGGTAGTACAGAAAATGATAATACACAAAATGATAATACAGAAAATGATAATACAGAAAATGATAATACAGAAAATGATAATACAGAAAATGATAATACAGAAAATGATAATACAGAAAATGATAATACAGAAAATGGTAATACAGAAAATGATAATACACAAAATGATAATACAGAAAATGATAATACAGAAAGTGATAATACAGAAAATGGTAATACAGAAAATGATAATACAGAAAATGATAATACAGAAAATGATAATACAGAAAATGATAATACAGAAAATGGTAATACAGAAAATGATAATACAGAAAGTGATAATACAGAAAATGGTAATACAGAAAATGATAATACACAAAATGATAATACAGAAAATGATAATACAGAAAATGATAATACAGAAAATGGTAATACAGAAAATGATAATACAGAAAATGGTAATACAGAAAATGATAATACAGAAAATGATAATACAGAAAATGATAATACAGAAAATGGTAATACAGAAAATGATAATACAGAAAATGGTAATACAGAAAATGATAATACAGAAAATGATAATACAGAAAATGGTAATACAGAAAATGGTAATACAGAAAATGATAATACAGAAAATGGTAATACAGAAAATGATAATACAGAAAATGGTAATACAGAAAATGATAATACAGAAAATGATAATACAGAAAATGATAATACAGAAAATGATAATACAGAAAATGATAATACAGAAAAGAGAGGTGAAAATGATAATGCAGAAAATGATAATGCAGAAAAGAGAGGTGAAAATGATAATACAGAAAATGATAATGCAGAAAAGAGAGGTGAAAATGATAATACAGAAAATGATAATGCAGAAAAGAGAGGTGAAAATGATAATACAGAAAATGATAATGCAGAAAATGATAATGCAGAAAATGATAATACAGAAAATGATAATACAGAAAAAGAGGTGAAAATGATAATACAGAAAATGATAATACAGAAAAGAGAGGTGAAAATGATAATACAGAAAATGATAATGCAGAAAATGATAATACAGAAAATGATAATACAGAAAATGATAATACAGAAAATGATAATACAGAAAATGATAATACAGAAAATGATAATACAGAAAATGATAATACAGAAAATGATAATACAGAAAATGATAATACAGAAAATGATAATACAGAAAATGATAATACAGAAAATGATAATACAGAAAAGAGAGGTGAAAATGATAATACAGAAAAGAGAAGTGAAAATGATAATACAGAAAATGATAATACAGAAAAGGGAGGTGAAAATGATAATGCAGAAAAGAGAGGTGAAAATGATAATACAGAAAATGATAATGCAGAAAAGAGAGGTGAAAATGATAATACAGAAAATGATAATACAGAAAAGAGAGGTGAAAATGATAATACAGAAAATGATAATGCAGAAAATGATAATACAGAAAATGATAATACAGAAAATGATAATACAGAAAATGATAATACAGAAAATGATAATACAGAAAATGATAATACAGAAAATGATAATACAGAAAATGATAATACAGAAAATAATAATACAGAAAATGATAATACAGAAAAGAGAGGTGAAAATGATAATACAGAAAAGAGAAGTGAAAATGATAATACAGAAAATGATAATACAGAAAAGAGAGGTGAAAATGATAATACAGAAAATGATAATACAGAAAATGGTAATACAGAAAATGATAATACACAAAATGATAATACAGAAAATGATAATACAGAAAATGATAATACAGAAAATGATAATACAGAAAATGATAATACAGAAAAGAGAGGTGAAAATGATAATACAGAAAATGATAATACAGAAAATGATAATGCAGAAAAGAGAGGTGAAAATGATAATACAGAAAATGATAATGCAGAAAAGAGAGGTGAAAATGATAATACAGAAAATGATAATACAGAAAAGAGAGGTGAAAATGATAATACAGAAAATGATAATGCAGAAAATGATAATACAGAAAATGATAATACAGAAAATGATAATACAGAAAATGATAATACAGAAAATGATAATACAGAAAATGATAATACAGAAAATGATAATACAGAAAATGATAATACAGAAAATAATAATACAGAAAATGATAATACAGAAAAGAGAGGTGAAAATGATAATACAGAAAATGATAATACAGAAAAGAGAAGTGAAAATGATAATACAGAAAATGATAATACAGAAAAGAGAGGTGAAAATGATAATACAGAAAATGATAATACAGAAAATGGTAATACAGAAAATGATAATACACAAAATGATAATACAGAAAATGATAATACAGAAAATGATAATACAGAAAATGATAATACAGAAAATGATAATACAGAAAAGAGAGGTGAAAATGATAATACAGAAAATGATAATACAGAAAATGATAATACAGAAAATGGTAATGCAGAAAAGAGAGGTGAAAATGATAAAACAGAAAATGATAATACAGAAAGTGATAATACAGAAAATGATAATACAGAAAATGATAATACAGAAAATGATAATACAGAAAGTGATAATACAGAAAATGATAATACAGAAAATGATAATACAGAAAAGAGAGGTGAAAATGGTAATACAGAAAATGATAATGCAGAAAATGATAATACAGAAAATGATAATACAGAAAAGAGAGGTGAAAATGATAATACAGAAAATGATAATACAGAAAAGAGAGGTGAAAATGATAATACAGAAAATGATAATACAGAAAGTGATAATACAGAAAATGATAATACAGAAAATGATAATACAGAAAATGATAACACAGAAAGTGATAATACAGAAAATGATAATACAGAAAATGATAATACAGAAAAGAGAGGTGAAAATGGTAATACAGAAAATGATAATACAGAAAAGAGAGGTGAAAATGATAATACAGAAAATGATAATACAGAAAAGAGAGGTGAAAATGGTAATACAGAAAATGATAATGCAGAAAATGATAATACAGAAAATGATAATACAGAAAATGGTAATACAGAAAATGATAATACAGAAAATGATAATACAGAAAATGATAATACAGAAAATGATAATACAGAAAATGGTAATACAGAAAATGATAATACAGAAAATGGTAATACAGAAAATGATAATACACAAAATGATAATACAGAAAATGATAATACAGAAAATGATAATACAGAAAATGATAATACAGAAAATGGTAATACAGAAAATGATAATACACAAAATGATAATACAGAAAATGGTAATACAGAAAATGATAATACACAAAATGATAATACAGAAAATGATAATACAGAAAATGATAATACAGAAAATGATAATACAGAAAATGATAATACAGAAAAGAGAGGTGAAAATGATAATACAGAAAATGATAATACAGAAAAGAGAGGTGAAAATGGTAATACAGAAAATGATAATGCAGAAAATGATAATACAGAAAATGATAATACAGAAAATGGTAATACAGAAAATGATAATACAGAAAATGATAATACAGAAAATGATAATACAGAAAATGGTAATACAGAAAATGATAATACAGAAAATGATAATACAGAAAATGATAATACAGAAAATGATAATACAGAAAATGATAATACAGAAAATGATAATACAGAAAATGATAATACAGAAAATGATAATACAGAAAATGATAATACAGAAAATGATAATACAGAAAATGGTAATACAGAAAATGATAATACAGAAAATGATAATACAGAAAAGAGAGGTGAAAATGATAATACAGAAAATGATAATACAGAAAATGATAATACAGAAAAGAGAGGTGAAAATGATAATACAGAAAATGATAATACAGAAAAGAGAGGTGAAAATGGTAATACAGAAAATGATAATGCAGAAAATGATAATACAGAAAATGATAATACAGAAAATGGTAATACAGAAAATGATAATACAAAAAATGATAATACAGAAAATGATAATACAGAAAATGATAATACAGAAAATGGTAATACAGAAAATGATAATACAGAAAATGGTAAAACAGAAAATGATAATACACAAAATGATAATACAGAAAATGATAATACAGAAAATGATAATACAGAAAATGATAATACAGAAAATGGTAATACAGAAAAATGATAATACACAAAATGATAATACAGAAAATGGTAATACAGAAAATGATAATACACAAAATGATAATACAGAAAATGATAATACAGAAAATGATAATACAGAAAATGATAATACAGAAAATGATAATACAGAAAAGAGAGGTGAAAATGATAATACAGAAAATGATAATACAGAAAATGATAATACAGAAAGTGATAATACAGAAAATGATAATACAGAAAATGATAATACAGAAAATGATAATACAGAAAGTGATAATACAGAAAATGATAATACAGAAAATGATAATACAGAAAAGAGAGGTGAAAATGGTAATACAGAAAATGATAATGCAGAAAATGATAATACAGAAAATGATAATACAGAAAATGATAATACAGAAAATGATAATACAGAAAATGATAATACACAAAATGATAATACACAAAATGATAATACACAAAATGATAATACACAAAATGATAATACAGAAAATGATAATACAGAAAATGATAATACACAAAATGATAATACAGAAAATGATAATACACAAAATGATAATACACAAAATGATAATACAGAAAATGATAATACACAAAATGATAATACAGAAAATGATAATACAGAAAATGATAATACAGAAAATGACAATACAGAAAATGATAATACAGAAAATGATAATACAGAAAATGATAATACAGAAAATGGTAATACAGAAAATGATAATACACAAAATGATAATACAGAAAATGATAATACAGAAAGTGATAATACAGAAAATGGTAATACAGAAAATGATAATACAGAAAATGATAATACAGAAAATGATAATACAGAAAATGATAATACAGAAAATGGTAATACAGAAAATGATAATACAGAAAGTGATAATACAGAAAATGGTAATACAGAAAATGATAATACACAAAAATGATAATACACAAAATGATAATACAGAAAATGATAATACAGAAAATGGTAATACAGAAAATGATAATACAGAAAATGGTAATACAGAAAATGATAATACAGAAAATGATAATACAGAAAATGATAATACAGAAAATGGTAATACAGAAAATGATAATACAGAAAATGGTAATACAGAAAATGATAATACAGAAAATGATAATACAGAAAATGGTAATACAGAAAATGGTAATACAGAAAATGATAATACAGAAAATGGTAATACAGAAAATGATAATACAGAAAATGGTAATACAGAAAATGATAATACAGAAAATGATAATACAGAAAATGATAATACAGAAAATGATAATGCAGAAAAGAGAGGTGAAAATGATAATACAGAAAATGATAATGCAGAAAAGAGAGGTGAAAATGATAATACAGAAAATGATAATGCAGAAAAGAGAGGTGAAAATGATAATACAGAAAATGATAATGCAGAAAATGATAATGCAGAAAATGATAATACAGAAAATGATAATACAGAAAAGAGAGGTGAAAATGATAATACAGAAAATGATAATACAGAAAAGAGAGGTGAAAATGATAATACAGAAAATGATAATGCAGAAAATGATAATACAGAAAATGATAATACAGAAAATGATAATACAGAAAATGATAATACAGAAAATGATAATACAGAAAATGATAATACAGAAAATGATAATACAGAAAATGATAATACAGAAAATGATAATACAGAAAATGATAATACAGAAAAGAGAGGTGAAAATGATAATACAGAAAATGATAATACAGAAAATGGTAATACAGAAAATGATAATACACAAAATGATAATACAGAAAATGATAATACAGAAAATGATAATACAGAAAATGATAATACAGAAAATGATAATACAGAAAGTGATAATACAGAAAATGGTAATGCAGAAAAGAGAGGTGAAAATGATAATACAGAAAATGATAATACAGAAAAGAGAGGTGAAAATGATAATACAGAAAATGATAATACAGAAAAGAGAGGTGAAAATGATAATACAGAAAATGATAATGCAGAAAAGAGAGGTGAAAATGATAATACAGAAAATGATAATACAGAAAATGATAATACAGAAAATGATAATACAGAAAAGAGAGGTGAAAATGATAATACAGAAAATGATAATACAGAAAGTGATAATACAGAAAATGATAATACAGAAAATGATAATACAGAAAAGAGAGGTGAAAATGGTAATACAGAAAATGATAATGCAGAAAATGATAATACAGAAAATGATAATACAGAAAATGATAATACAGAAAATGATAATACAGAAAATGATAATACAGAAAATGATAATACAGAAAATGATAATACACAAAATGATAATACACAAAATGATAATACAGAAAATGGCAATACAGTAAATGATAATACACAAAATGATAATACAGAAAATGATAATACACAAAATGATAATACAGAAAATGAGAATACAGAAAATGGTAGTACAGAAAATGATAATACACAAAATGATAATACAGAAAATGATAATACAGAAAATGATAATACAGAAAATGATAATACAGAAAATGATAATACAGAAAATGATAATACAGAAAATGATAATACAGAAAATGGTAATACAGAAAATGATAATACACAAAATGATAATACAGAAAATGATAATACAGAAAGTGATAATACAGAAAATGGTAATACAGAAAATGATAATACAGAAAATGATAATACAGAAAATGATAATACAGAAAATGATAATACAGAAAATGGTAATACAGAAAATGATAATACAGAAAGTGATAATACAGAAAATGGTAATACAGAAAATGATAATACACAAAATGATAATACAGAAAATGATAATACAGAAAATGATAATACAGAAAATGGTAATACAGAAAATGATAATACAGAAAATGGTAATACAGAAAATGATAATACAGAAAATGATAATACAGAAAATGATAATACAGAAAATGGTAATACAGAAAATGATAATACAGAAAATGGTAATACAGAAAATGATAATACAGAAAATGATAATACAGAAAATGGTAATACAGAAAATGGTAATACAGAAAATGATAATACAGAAAATGGTAATACAGAAAATGATAATACAGAAAATGGTAATACAGAAAATGATAATACAGAAAATGATAATACAGAAAATGATAATACAGAAAATGATAATACAGAAAATGATAATACAGAAAAGAGAGGTGAAAATGATAATGCAGAAAATGATAATGCAGAAAAGAGAGGTGAAAATGATAATACAGAAAATGATAATGCAGAAAAGAGAGGTGAAAATGATAATACAGAAAATGATAATGCAGAAAAGAGAGGTGAAAATGATAATACAGAAAATGATAATGCAGAAAATGATAATGCAGAAAATGATAATACAGAAAATGATAATACAGAAAAAGAGGTGAAAATGATAATACAGAAAATGATAATACAGAAAAGAGAGGTGAAAATGATAATACAGAAAATGATAATGCAGAAAATGATAATACAGAAAATGATAATACAGAAAATGATAATACAGAAAATGATAATACAGAAAATGATAATACAGAAAATGATAATACAGAAAATGATAATACAGAAAATGATAATACAGAAAATGATAATACAGAAAATGATAATACAGAAAATGATAATACAGAAAATGATAATACAGAAAAGAGAGGTGAAAATGATAATACAGAAAATGATAATACAGAAAATGGTAATACAGAAAATGATAATACACAAAATGATAATACACAAAATGATAATACAGAAAATGATAATACAGAAAATGATAATACAGAAAATGATAATACAGAAAATGATAATACAGAAAATGATAATACAGAAAATGGTAATACAGAAAATGATAATACACAAAATGATAATACAGAAAATGATAATACAGAAAGTGATAATACAGAAAATGGTAATACAAAAAATGATAATACAGAAAATGATAATACAGAAAATGATAATACAGAAAATGGTAATACAGAAAATGATAATACAGAAAATGGTAATACAGAAAATGATAATACAGAAAATGATAATACAGAAAATGATAATACAGAAAATGGTAATACAGAAAATGATAATACAGAAAATGGTAATACAGAAAATGATAATACAGAAAATGATAATACAGAAAATGGTAATACAGAAAATGGTAATACAGAAAATGATAATACAGAAAATGGTAATACAGAAAATGATAATACAGAAAATGGTAATACAGAAAATGATAATACAGAAAATGATAATACAGAAAATGGTAATACAGAAAATGATAATACAGAAAATGATAATACAGAAAATGATAATACAGAAAATGATAATACAGAAAATGATATTACAGAAAATGATAATACAGAAAATGATAATACAGAAAATGATAATGCAGAAAATGATAATACAGAACATGATAATACAGAAAATGATAATACAGAAAATGATAAAACAGAAAATGATAATACAGAAAATGATAATACAGAAAATGATAATACAGAAAATGATAATGCAGAAAATGATAATACAGAAAATGATAATACAGAAAATGATAATACAGAAAATGATAATACAGAAAATGGTAATACAGAAAGGAGAGGTGAAAATGATAATACAGAAAATGATAATACAGAAAATGATAATACAGAAAGGAGAGGTGAAAATGATAATACAGAAAATGATAAAACAGAAAATGATAATACAGAAAATGATAATACAGAAAGGAGAGGTGAAAATGATAAAACAGAAAATGATAAAACAGAAAATGATAATACAGAAAATGATTACAGAAAATGATAAAACAGAAAATGATAATACAGAAAATGATAATACAGAAAATGATAATACAGAAAATGATAATACAGAAAATGATAATACAGAAAATGATAATGCAGAAAATGATAATACAGAAAATGATAATACAGAAAATGATAATACAGAAAATGATAATACAGAAAATGGTAATACAGAAAGGAGAGGTGAAAATGATAATACAGAAAATGATAATACAGAAAATGATAAAACAGAAAATGATAATACAGAAAATGATAATACAGAAAATGATAAAACAGAAAATGATAATACAGAAAATGGTAATACAGAAAATGATAATACAGAAAATGATAATACAGAAAATGATAAAACAGAAAATGATAATACAGAAAATGATAAAACAGAAAATGATAATACAGAAAATGATAATACAGAAAATGGTAATACAGAAAATGATAATACAGAAAGGGGAGGTGAAAATGATAATACAGAAAATGATAATACAGAAAATGATAAAACAGAAAATGATAAAACAGAAAATGATAATACAGAAAATGATAATACAGAAAATGGTAATACAGAAAATGATAAAACAGAAAATGATAAAACAGAAAATGATAATACAGAAAATGATAATACAGAAAATGATTACAGAAAATGATAAAACAGAAAATGATAATACAGAAAATGATAAAACAGAAAATGATAATACAGAAAATGATAATACAGAAAATGATAATACAGAAAATGATAATACAGAAAATGATAATACAGAAAATGATAATACAGAAAATGATAATACAGAAAATGATAATACAGAAAATGATAATACAGAAAATGATAATACAGAAAATGATAAAACAGAAAATGATAAAACAGAAAATGATAATACAGAAAATGATAAAACAGAAAATGATAATACAGAAAATGATAAAACAGAAAATGATAAAACAGAAAATGATAAAACAGAAAATGATAATACAGAAAATGATAATACAGAAAATGATAATACAGAAAATGATAAAACAGAAAATGATAAAACAGAAAATGATAAAACAGAAAATGATAAAACAGAAAATGATAATACAGAAAATGATAAAACAGAAAATGATAAAACAGAAAATGATAAAACAGAAAATGATAAAACAGAAAATGATAATACAGAAAATGATAATACAGAAAATGATAATACAGAAAATGATAAAACAGAAAATGATAAAACAGAAAATGATAAAACAGAAAATGATAAAACAGAAAATGATAAAACAGAAAATGATAAAACAGAAAATGATAGTACAGAAAATGATAATACAGAAAATGATAAAACAGAAAATGATAAAACAGAAAATGATAATACAGAAAATGATAGTACAGAAAATGATAAAACAGAAAATGATAAAACAGAAAATGATAATACAGAAAATGATAAAACAGAAAATGATAAAACAGAAAATGATAATACAGAAAATGATAAAACAGAAAATGATAATACAGAAAATGATAAAACAGAAAATGATAAAACAGAAAATGATAATACAGAAAATGATAAAACAGAAAATGATAATACAGAAAATGATAATACAGAAAATGATAATACAGAAAATGATAAAACAGAAAATGATAAAACAGAAAATGATAAAACAGAAAATGATAAAACAGAAAATGATAAAACAGAAAATGATAATACAGAAAATGATAATACAGAAAATGATAAAACAGAAAATGATAATACAGAAAATGATAATACAGAAAATGATAATACAGAAAATGATTACAGAAAATGATAAAACAGAAAATGATAATACAGAAAATGATAATACAGAAAATGATAAAACAGAAAATGATAATACAGAAAATGATAAAACAGAAAATGATAATACAGAAAATGATAAAACAGAAAATGATAATACAGAAAATGATAATACAGAAAATGATAATACAGAAAATGATAAAACAGAAAATAATAATACAGAAAATGATAAAACAGAAAATGATAATACAGAAAATG
This sequence comes from Myxine glutinosa, assembly GCF_964187855.1. Classification (NCBI taxonomy): domain Eukaryota; kingdom Metazoa; phylum Chordata; class Myxini; order Myxiniformes; family Myxinidae; genus Myxine; species Myxine glutinosa. Next base: position 269,254,025 of record NC_136262.1, on the reverse strand, counting down.
ATAAAACAGAAAATGATAATACAGAAAATGATAAAACAAAAAATGATAATACAGAAAATGATAAAACAGAAAATGATAAAACAGAAAATGATAATACAGAAAATGATAAAACAGAAAATGATAATACAGAATATGATAAAACAGAAAATGATAATACAGAAAATGATAATACAGAAAATGATAATACAGAAAATGATAATACAGAAAATGATAATACAGAAAATGATAATACAGAAAATGGTAATACAGAAAATGATAATACAGAAAATGATAATACAGAAAATGATAATACAGAAAATGATAAAACAGAAAATGATAATACAGAAAATGATAATACAGAAAATGATAATACAGAAAATGATAAAACAGAAAATGATAACACAGAAAATGGTAATACAGAAAATGATAATACAGAAAATGGTAATACAGAAAATGATAATACAGAAAATGATAACACAGAAAATGGTAATACAGAAAATGATAATACAGAAAATGATAATACAGAAAATGATAATACAGAAAATGATAAAACAGAAAATGATAAAACAGAAAATGATAAAACAGAAAATGATAAAACAGAAAATGATAAAACAGAAAATGATAATACAGAAAATGATAATACAGAAAATGATAAAACAGAAAATGATAAAACAGAAAATGATAAAACAGAAAATGATAAAACAGAAAATGATAAAACAGAAAATGATAAAACAGAAAATGATAATACAGAAAATGATAATACAGAAAATGATAATACAGAAAATGATAAAACAGAAAATGATAAAACAGAAAATGATAAAACAGAAAATGATAAAACAGAAAATGATAAAACAGAAAATGATAAAACAGAAAATGATAGTACAGAAAATGATAATACAGAAAATGATAAAACAGAAAACGATAAAACAGAAAATGATAATACAGAAAATGATAATACAGAAAATGATAAAACAGAAAATGATAAAACAGAAAATGATAATACAGAAAATGATAAAACAGAAAATGATAAAACAGAAAATGATAATACAGAAAATGATAAAACAGAAAATGATAATACAGAAAATGATAATACAGAAAATGATAATACAGAAAATGATAAAACAGAAAATGATAAAACAGAAAATGATAATACAGAAAATGATAAAACAGAAAATGATAATACAGAAAATGATAAAACAGAAAATGATAATACAGAAAATGATAATACAGAAAATGATAATACAGAAAATGATAAAACAGAAAATGATAATACAGAAAATGATAAAACAGAAAATGATAAAACAGAAAATGATAATACAGAAAATGATAAAACAGAAAATGATAATACAGAAAATGATAAAACAGAAAATGATAATACAGAAAATGATAAAACAGAAAATGATAATACAGAAAATGATAAAACAGAAAATGATAAAACAGAAAATGATAATACAGAAAATGATAAAACAGAAAATGATAAAACAGAAAATGATAAAACAGAAAATGATAAAACAGAAAATGATAAAACAGAAAATGATAATACAGAAAATGATAATACAGAAAATGATAATACAGAAAATGATAATACAGAAAATGATAATACAGAAAATGATAATACAGAAAATGATTACAGAAAATGATAAAACAGAAAATGATAATACAGAAAATGATAATACAGAAAATGATAAAACAGAAAATGATAATACAGAAAATGATAAAACAGAAAATGATAATACAGAAAATGATAAAACAGAAAATGATAATACAGAAAATGATAATACAGAAAATGATAATACAGAAAATGATAAAACAGAAAATGATAATACAGAAAATGATAAAACAGAAAATGATAATACAGAAAATGATAAAACAGAAAATGATAATACAGAAAATGATAAAACAGAAAATGATAATACAGAAAATGATAAAACAGAAAATGATAAAACAGAAAATGATAATACAGAAAATGATAAAACAGAAAATGATAATACAGAAAATGATAAAACAGAAAATGATAATACAGAAAATGATAATACAGAAAATGATAATACAGAAAATGATAATACAGAAAATGATAATACAGAAAATGATAATACAGAAAATGGTAATACAGAAAATGATAATACAGAAAATGATAATACAGAAAATGATAATACAGAAAATGATAAAACAGAAAATGATAATACAGAAAATGATAATACAGAAAATGATAATACAGAAAATGATAAAACAGAAAATGATAACACAGAAAATGGTAATACAGAAAATGATAATACAGAAAATGGTAATACAGAAAATGATAATACAGAAAATGATAACACAGAAAATGGTAATACAGAAAATGATAATACAGAAAATGATAATACAGAAAATGATAATACAGAAAATGATAATACAGAAAATGATAATACAGAAAATGATAACACAGAAAATGATAATACAGAAAATGATAATACAGAAAATGATAACACAGAAAATGATAATACAGAAAATGATAATACAGAAAATGATAATACAGAAAATGATAATACAGAAAATGGTAATACAGAAAATGATAATACAGAAAATGATAACACAGAAAATGGTAATACAGAAAATGATAATACAGAAAATGATAACACAGAAAATGATGACACAGAAAATGGTAATACAGAAAATGATAATACAGAAAATGATAATACAGAAATTGATAATACAGAAAATGATAATACAGAAAATGATAATACAGAAAATGATAATACAGAAAATGATAATACAGAAAAGAGGTGAAAATGATAATACAGAAAATGATAATACAGAAAGGAGAGGTGAAAATGATAATACAGAAAATGATAATACAGAAAATGATAATACAGAAAAGAGGTGAAAATGATAATACAGAAAATGATAATACAGAAAGGAGAGGTGAAAATGATAACACAGAAAATGATAATACAGAAAATGATAATACAGAAAATGATAATACAGAAAATGATAATACAGAAAATGATAATACAGAAAAGAGGTGAAAATGATAATACAGAAAATGATAATACAGAAAAGGGGTGAAAATGATAATACAGAAAACGATAATACAGAAAATGATAATACAGAAAAGAGGTGAAAATGATAATACAGAAAATGATAAAACAGAAAATGATAATGCAGAAAAAAGAGGTGATAATGATAATACAGAAAAATAGAGGTGGTAATGAAAACACAGAAAAAGAGAGGTGGTAATGATAACACAGAAAAAGAGGTGATAATGAAAACACAGAAAAGGAGAGGTGGTAATGATAACACAGAAAAAGAGATGATAATGATAACACAGAAAAAGAGGGGATAATGATAACACAGAAAAGGAGAGGTGGTAATGATAACACAGAAAAAGAGGTGATAATGATAACACAGAAAAAGAGGTTGTAATGATAACACAGAAAAGGAGAGGTGGTAATGATAACACAGAAAAGTCGAGGTGGTAATGATAACACAGAAAAGTAGAGGTGGTAATGATAACACAGAAAAAGAGGGGATAATGATAACACAGAAAAGGAGAGGTGGTAATGATAACACAGAAAAAGAGGTGATAATGATAACACAGAAAAAGAGGTTGTAATGATAACACAGAAAAGGAGAGGTGGTAATGATAACACAGAAAAGTCGAGGTGGTAATGATAACACAGAAAAGTAGAGGTGGTAATGATAACACAGAAAAGGAGAGGTGGTAATGATGACACAGAAAAGTAGAGGTGGTAATGATAACACAGAAAAGGAGAGGTGGTAATGATAACACAGAAAATGATAATACAGAAAATGATAATACAGAAAATGATAATACAGAAAGGAGAGGTGAAAATGATAATACAGAAAATGATAATACAGAAAATGATAAAACAGAAAATGATAAAACAGAAAATGATAAAACAGAAAATGATAAAACAGAAAATGATAAAACAGAAAATGATAAAACAGAAAATGATAGTACAGAAAATGATAATACAGAAAATGATAAAACAGAAAATGATAAAACAGAAAATGATAATACAGAAAATGATAATACAGAAAATGATAAAACAGAAAATGATAAAACAGAAAATGATAATACAGAAAATGATAAAACAGAAAATGATAAAACAGAAAATGATAATGCAGAAAATGATAAAACAGAAAATGATAATACAGAAAATGATAATACAGAAAATGATAATACAGAAAATGATAAAACAGAAAATGATAAAACAGAAAATGATAATACAGAAAATGATAAAACAGAAAATGATAATACAGAAAATGATAATACAGAAAATGATAATACAGAAAATGATAAAACAGAAAATGATAAAACAGAAAATGATAAAACAGAAAATGATAAAACAGAAAATGATAAAACAGAAAATGATAATACAGAAAATGATAATACAGAAAATGATAATACAGAAAATGATAATACAGAAAATGATAATACAGAAAATGATAATACAGAAAATGATAATACAGAAAATGATAATACAGAAAATGATTACAGAAAATGATAAAACAGAAAATGATAATACAGAAAATGATAATACAGAAAATGATAAAACAGAAAATGATAATACAGAAAATGATAAAACAGAAAATGATAAAACAGAAAATGATAATACAGAAAATGATAATACAGAAAATGATAATACAGAAAATGATAAAACAGAAAATGATAATACAGAAAATGATAAAACAGAAAATGATAATACAGAAAATGATAAAACAGAAAATGATAATACAGAAAATGATAAAACAGAAAATGATAATACAGAAAATGATAAAACAGAAAATGATAAAACAGAAAATGATAATACAGAAAATGATAAAACAGAAAATGATAATACAGAAAATGATAAAACAGAAAATGATAATACAGAAAATGATAATACAGAAAATGATAATACAGAAAATGATAATACAGAAAATGATAATACAGAAAATGATAATACAGAAAATGGTAATACAGAAAATGATAATACAGAAAATGATAATACAGAAAATGATAATACAGAAAATGATAAAACAGAAAATGATAATACAGAAAATGATAATACAGAAAATGATAATACAGAAAATGATAAAACAGAAAATGATAACACAGAAAATGGTAATACAGAAAATGATAATACAGAAAATGGTAATACAGAAAATGATAATACAGAAAATGATAACACAGAAAATGGTAATACAGAAAATGATAATACAGAAAATGATAATACAGAAAATGATAATACAGAAAATGATAATACAGAAAATGATAACACAGAAAATGATAATACAGAAAATGATAATACAGAAAATGATAACACAGAAAATGATAATACAGAAAATGATAATACAGAAAATGATAATACAGAAAATGATAATACAGAAAATGGTAATACAGAAAATGATAATACAGAAAATGATAACACAGAAAATGGTAATACAGAAAATGATAATACAGAAAATGATAACACAGAAAATGATAACACAGAAAATGGTAATACAGAAAATGATAATACAGAAAATGATAATACAGAAATTGATAATACAGAAAATGATAATACAGAAAATGATAATACAGAAAATGATAATACAGAAAATGATAATACAGAAAAGAGGTGAAAATGATAATACAGAAAATGATAATACAGAAAGGAGAGGTGAAAATGATAATACAGAAAATGATAATACAGAAAATGATAATACAGAAAAGAGGTGAAAATGATAATACAGAAAATGATAATACAGAAAGGAGAGGTGAAAATGATAACACAGAAAATGATAATACAGAAAATGATAATACAGAAAATGATAATACAGAAAATGATAATACAGAAAAGAGGTGAAAATGATAATACAGAAAATGATAATACAGAAAAGAGGTGAAAATGATAATACAGAAAACGATAATACAGAAAATGATAATACAGAAAAGAGGTGAAAATGATAATACAGAAAATGATAAAACAGAAAATGATAATGCAGAAAAAAGAGGTGATAATGATAATACAGAAAAATAGAGGTGGTAATGAAAACACAGAAAAAGAGAGGTGGTAATGATAACACAGAAAAAGAGGTGATAATGAAAACACAGAAAAGGAGAGGTGGTAATGATAACACAGAAAAAGAGATGATAATGATAACACAGAAAAAGAGGGGATAATGATAACACAGAAAAGGAGAGGTGGTAATGATAACACAGAAAAAGAGGTGATAATGATAACACAGAAAAAGAGGTTGTAATGATAACACAGAAAAGGAGAGGTGGTAATGATAACACAGAAAAGTCGAGGTGGTAATGATAACACAGAAAAGTAGAGGTGGTAATGATAACACAGAAAAAGAGGGGATAATGATAACACAGAAAAGGAGAGGTGGTAATGATAACACAGAAAAAGAGGTGATAATGATAACACAGAAAAAGAGGTTGTAATGATAACACAGAAAAGGAGAGGTGGTAATGATAACACAGAAAAGTCGAGGTGGTAATGATAACACAGAAAAGTAGAGGTGGTAATGATAACACAGAAAAGGAGAGGTGGTAATGATGACACAGAAAAGTAGAGGTGGTAATGATAACACAGAAAAGGAGAGGTGGTAATGATAACACAGAAAAGGAGAGGTGGTAATGATAACACAGAAAAGTAGAGGTGGTAATGATAACACAGAAAAGGAGAGGTGGTAATGATAACACAGAAAAGGAGAGGTGGTAATGATAACACAGAAAAGGAGAGGTGGTAATGATAACACAGAAAAGGAGAGGTGGTAATGATGACACAGAAAAGGAGAGGTGATAATGATGACACAGAAAAGGAGAGGTGGTAATGATAACACAGAAAAGTAGAGGTGGTAATGATAACACAGAAAAGGAGAGGTGGTAATGATGACACAGAAAATAGAGGTGGTAATGATAACACAGAAAAAGAGGTGATAATGATAACACAGAAAAGGAGAGGTGGTAATGATAACACAGAAAAAGAGGTGATAATGATAACACAGAAAAAGAGGGGATAATGATAACACAGAAAAGGAGAGGTGGTAATGATAACACAGAAAAAGAGGTGATAATGATAACACAGAAAAGGAGAGGTGGTAATGATGACACAGAAAAGGAGAGGTGATAATGATGACACAGAAAAGTAGAGGTGGTAATGATAACACAGAAAAAGAGGTGATAATGATAACACAGAAAAGGAGAGGTGGTAATGATAACACAGAAAAAGAGGTGATAATGATAACACAGAAAAAGAGGGGATAATGATACCACAGAAAAGGAGAGGTGGTAATGATAACACAGAAAAAGAGGTGATAATGATAACACAGAAAAGGAGAGGTGGTAATGATAACAGAAAAAGAGGCGATAATGATAACACAGAAAAGGAGAGGTGGTAATGATAACAGAAAAAGAGAGGTGGTAATGGTCACACAGAAAAAGAGGTGATAATGATAACACAGAAAAGGAGAGGTGGTAATGATAACACAGAAAAAGAGAGGTGATAATGATAATACAGAAAAGGAGAGGTGATAATGATAATACAGAAAAGGAGAGGTGATAATGATAACACAGAAAGGGAGAGGTGGTAATGATTACACAGAAAAGGAGAGGTGGTAATGATAACACAGAAAAAGAGGTGATAATAATAACACAGAAAAAGAGGTGATAATGATAACACAGAAAAAGAGGTGATAATAATAACACAGAAAAAGAGGTGATAATGATAACACAGAAAAAGAGAGGTGAGAATGATAACTCTTTCACGAGAAAGACGAGTGTATTTTCTTTCACGAGTGTATATTTAGCTCTTTCACGAGCCTCGATTCAATTTCCAAAAAAATATATATAATAATAACAAAGACAAAGAGAGGTGATAATGATAACACAGAAGAGGGAAAGTTAAGGTAACTGTCTAAGTTTCCACAATGTTTCGTATGTATTATGTCGATGGAATCTGTGCATTTCCCCACACCACGAACTTCTCATGTGTATTTGTTTAGTTCCTCATTACATGGGCTCCAGATGTCCCCCCAACAATCGTCAAAATGTGATGTATGTCTTTCTTCATGTTGGGATGGGATGCGGTCGGTGTAGGCCCAATCGTGTACTTTCTGCATATGTACGCTCTACATTTAAAGTTCCACAATGAAAATGTACATTAAACCACCTGCCTCAATCAGCGCACATATCTGCAGCTGAGTTGTTCTCCTTCACGAGGAATTCAATCACTGCACGTTGACGTTGGCCAAATGATGAGTCGTTGACAGCCATTTTGTCACAATGGATTGTGGGAACCCAAGTGGTGAGCATGCGCCTAACCTGTGTTTATATTGGAGTGGATAGATGTCACTAATAATTCATGTTCTACTATATTCAGCACAAACGTCTGGACCTCCCTGATGCTCATGACTTTTGGAACATCCCTCGTATATTTAGAATTCTGAGATTCTTTGATTGAATTTTGATTGTGTGATGGCATATTTTGATTGAATTAAATTTGACATGTTTTAATGTTATTGTAGTTTCATTCATATTGTAATTTATACTCTTTGGCGTTAAGATATCCCAAGAAGCTGAATTATGACATCATTTAGTATCCATTTCATAAAAATAATCACAACAAGAAAGACCAATCAGAGATTGCAGACCCTCGCCAGGACGTGTTTGTGTGGTGTCTTTTGTGTGGTGTTTATGCGGTCATGCTGTGTTTGTGTGGTGTCTTTTTATGTGGTGTTTATGCGGTCATGCTGTGTTTGTGTGGTGTCTTTTTATGTGGTGTTTATTAGCTCATGCTGTGTTTGTGTGGTGTCTTTTTATGTGGTGTTTATTAGCTCATGCTGTGTGTGTGTGGTGTATTTTGTGTGGTATTTATTCGCTGCTGTGTTTGTGTGATTTATTGATGACGTAGATTTATGTTCAATCCAATATGGTTGCCGAACCACGTGACCAATGACGTCTCAATTCAATTATGCCATACAATTTTTGGGCAGATCATGCTCAAAAAATTTCAAACTGATCGGATCAAATGTTTACTTGTATAATTATGACGTCATAATGAAGGTACCAATGACATCATTATGAATAAACGTTGTCCCACATAGGGAGTACTTGACAATGAACCA
>NC_136262.1:269132441-269242441 GCF_964187855.1 Myxine glutinosa | reverse complement strand
GAACCTCCTCGAACGCTCTCTCTCCGCCCTCTCAGGCCAAACCCCTCATCCTTGGTTGGTTGATCGGGGGCTGGCTCACGCCTCCTTCTCATGACGAGGTGGAGACACGCCTTTCTTCTCCGAGCTGACCGCGTGCATAATGGTGTTTTGGGGTGAAGAAAACCGCCCAATGTTACTGGCACTTTGAAGAGGCCATGGGGGTGTTGAAGGGATCTATCTTATGTCATTTGGTGCAATGCAGAGTCAACTAGTGGGAAACAGAGCCTTAAACTAACATAGAATAAGAAATAACTATTTAGAAGGGTATATGATTTTCTACGTGCATGCGATGGATTAACTAAGGGGACGACCTTTGATCTTTACACTTAACGGAGGTATTTACAAGGATCATTACATTTACACAGGGTGATATTTACAACAATTACAGGATTCTCAAAATCCGCAACACTGCACCCTCATCCTCCAGGCACGACCCGGGCCTATAAAACTTTACTTAGTGTGACACGTATGTGTAGTTCCCTCTACAATTAACCTGACCCTGAGTGCGACAGTTTTAAAACACAAATAAGTATGTCCCTCTGCTGCATTGCACCCTACCTAACAGATTCACGCCCACAGGATAATCGAATTGCGGAATTGTTCTCAAACTACACATGTACGGTGGGGAGCATTATTTACAAGTGACGTTACTTTGATTATTTACAAAACTAACCCAGGACCTGTGATTTTTCTTTTGGCGGGGTGGGGGGGGGGGGGGGAACAGCATGCACTGCATCAACGCACCAGCACCAATAATCATCAAAGCATCATAAAGCACCATAAAGCACCAGTCACTGCACAGTCACCACAGTTCAAATAAAAAAACAAAACCCTGTTGGTGGTCTTCCTCTTCGGCTCCCTCTGCTGGCCGTTGTTCTTCCAGATGTTGTCAACTTCATGTTCTTCTTGGTTGCGGCCTATTTGGTGGATATAAAACAAAAGCACAACCGTGTCCACTGTTTTTTATTTATGGCCCACAGGGGCCAACTATGGGTGGTTCACCTGTGGGCTTGGTGCCACCTCACCGGGTCCGCAAGCAAGATCTTGGGCCATCGTGGCGGGTCCCAGCAGAGGGGCCATGCCCCAACCCGTGGGGTCCATGAGTGGTGCTCAGCCACAGACATGTGGTCCATAAGTGGTGCGTGGATGCAGGCAGCTGGTTGCGAGGATTCGGGCACACCGACGCAGCCCCCCCGCACGCTCCCCTCCGTGCCCAGAGAGCACGATCCTCGGGTTGGGGAAGGAAGACAGACAAGACAGGTGAGTGAGGGGTAAGGTCACAAGGGTACACATCAACGAAGGCAATGCAGAGTGAGGTGCGTCTGGAGACTGAGCGGAGAAAAGCTCGTCCCTACCGTACGTCACCCCCCCCTGTTACCTACTCTACCCTTGCCCTTACCCCATATTTACAAAAATCTACACATTTACAAATCCGTCACTACGTCTCGTCCTCCCCATATTTCCCCTATACCAAATTCGTCACAATCCCATTAATCCAAAATTTGCCATCACCAATTCATCATCAATCCTCATAAGGAGGGAGAGATGGAACAACAACACAATGTCACACCCACGTCATGATGCGTCTCACATTCCAAACATTTGCACAAAAATAATAAAAACATGGCATGGTGTGGAGTTCTGTCACCTCAGGTGAGTGGATGTAGATGGTGCGAGGAGATTTCAATCCTAACTACCTTCTAAATGACTTTAATACACTTTACACTACCCGGGGTCTTTCCCTGCCAATCCATTGGCCATCTTACTCGATGCGGTTTTAAGAACCAAATTCCCATTGACCAAACTGTGGTGCTTCCTCAATTTGGGGTCTCACTCCCCCGATTCAACTCCCTGTGCCTTTGCACAATTTCAGGACTGGGTCGTGTGGCTCTCCCAGCAGGTCTACCCACCTGCACACCTCCACCACTGCAGTTGCCTCCGAGCTTACCTGCTCCTTACCTAACCTATCTACCTGGGGAAGGACCTCTGGCGCTCTCCCCACTCGGTGCCCTCTCTGGCACTGGGCTACCCGGGTCAGTCCTCCGGATCCTCGGGCCCCATCCACAACTCTAACGGCTCCCAGAGCCCACCTGCGGCCTCACCTGGCCGACATCCTAACAGTGGCGGAGTGCCCATTTAACTACACACACTACCAGGCCACACGCCCAGCCATTTCCACGACACGAATGCACCCAGCCAGACACCATTCTTCCACACGCACCAGAGATGCCAATATCCAACCACAATTTACCTACTCCCTCTCCCTAACTCTTAAACTACCCTCCCCGGGTATTCGTGATAGGGGTCCACTTTTCCCCCATTCACACCTTCGCACCATCCACTCCACTCCACAGTTTCCACCATACTCACTCCACACCATCCATTCCATACTCCATATATTCCATACCATACATTTCATTCAACCATGCTCACCTGTATTGGCACACCTGTGCAATCACCCCTACACCTGGTGCTTCCTGCACCCTCCTTCCTCCAGGACCATTTGCCCAACACACACACAATCACCATTACTCAGTCATACACTGCTCCATACACCTGTTCACTTGCACACCTGTGCAATCACACCTGATGCCTCCTGCACCCTCCTTCCTCCCAGGCTTCTTCAATCATTCAATACAATGCACAACCACAATTTTTCCTCATACGCTTTTCACAATACACTTCCGAATACACTTTCAATTCTCAAACACATGGCATCATCTGATCTACCTGGTTTCCTTCTAACTTGGTGCTCCCCATCTTCCCTTTAAACTAAGCACATCCCACGTCGTTATCATCCATTCTAACCTCTCTATGTCCCCGACTACATGTCCAATGTCGCTACTTACCTCTACCGTTACCTATGGTCCTTTCTCTAGATCCCTATACATTATCCTAACCCTCCCTCGGCTAGTTTTCACTGCCAATCCCCATAAAACTATAGCTCATGTGCCCCGTGTGTGTGAGGGATGGTGGATTTGCCATCCCACCACATCGGGCATCTTCTACTATCAATTTGGCCATCAAAATTTTCTGCAAATCAAAATTTGCCAATCAGTTTACCAATCAGTTGCCAATCAAATTTTGTCAATCACAAATTCCCTATCCCTACCAAATGTCCTTTAACTTGAGCCTCGGTGCGTCTTTACATTATTAAAACTCGGCTTCGCAAAGCCGAGCAATGAATTCGGGTGGTTTGGTCGCCTGCAGGTTGAATCCGTCCGGCATTCGGTTCAGGGGAGGCGGTTTGGTCAGGCCAAGATTCCAAGCACCATCTCGGCACGGATCCTTGCGGTCCCCGGCCCGATGGCTCAATCTCGCCCGGTCGGAACCCCGTCCCCGCCGGGGGGCGAAGATTCGACCTGGCCCCCCTCCCCCGAAATCGTGCCGATCGCCGCTCTGACGCGGCACCGACCATTCAGTGCGGGACCCGGCCCGAATCGCGCATGACGCTCTGAAGAGCGATGCGCTTACGGTCCCGGCCGGTCCTCGCTGAAAACAAAGCGCACCGCGCACGCTATCCGTCGCCCTAAACGCTGCCCCGGTCAACGTCGATGCCTCCCGGACATGCTCACACCACTCATTCCGTTTGTTGCTCATACATCCCATGCACTTCGTCAATTCCACCACCGTACTCCCTGTTACACACCACACCTCTCGCGCACCCTCTTGCACACACTCGTCGTTCGCACACTTCATTCCACACCTCTCCTCCGTTATGTCCTCCGTAACACTCACCATGGGCGTGCACTCTCGCATCCACCCACTCATGCGCTTCAATGGGCTCTCCCACACCCGCGCCACAACCAACTCAGGTGTGCTTCCTTGCACACTCATCCCAAGCGTGCATCCTCGCACCCGCTCCTCGGTCACATCCTCTGTGACAACCATGGGTGTGCACTCTTTTGCACACCCGATCACGCGCTTCAATGTGCCCTCTCGCACCTGTGCCACTACCAACTCAGGTGTACACTCTCGCACACGTTCCACCACCACCTTACTCTCCGTATCACACTCCGTACACTCCGACGTGCATTCTTGCTCGCACTCGGTTTCACACTCGCACTCCGATGTGCCCTCACACCTGCGCCACCACCAACTCACTCCCCGTGTCACACTCCGTACACTCCGACGTGAATTCTTGCTCGCACTCGGTTTCACACTCGCGCTCCGATGTGCCCTCTCGCACCTGCGCCACCACCAACTCAGGTGTGCTTTCTTGCACACTCTCACCGTCCATCCCAAACGTGCATCCACGCACCCGCTCCTCCACCAACTCACTCTCCAGGTCACTCTCACCCTCACATGTACACTCTGTATCGCTCTCACTCTCTGTGTCACACTCCGTACACTCCGACGTGCATTCCCGCTCGCACTCAGTTTTACTCCCACACTTTATAACAAACCCACTCGCTGACGCACACTTTTTCCTCACAAGCGCGCCATTTCCACTCACACCTCTCCCAACGGGCCTTCCACAAACGCCCGGGTGCCATATCGACCCCAATCGCGCGACAATTCTCTTCGCGCCAAACACTCTGCCGAAAAACCTCTTTGCACCATATACAGCGTGACTCACCTTTGGGATCCTCCTCTCCATGCGCACCTTTCAAATCTTTATAAGGATTAGCAAGTACGGCATCAGGATGTGAATTCAGACTTTGTACATTATCCATTCCCTCCTCCAACTGTTGCTCTTCTAAGTCCCCGGTCTCTAAGTCTTCTAAGTCCGATTTTAACTATTGCTTTTTCTTTGACGACCGCTGGCTTTATTAAAATTCCCTCTACTTCAGCGGTCGCTGGCTGCCCCATACCCCGGGTCACGATCTCTATACCCGTCATTTTACCCGCACTTTTCTCCGCCTCGCTCAACCAGCGCTTCTCGACCCGCTTTACCTTGTCGTGCACCCTTGGGACCCTCTCGCCCAACATGCGATCCATGGTCTCCACACATTTTTGTGCGCTCTCCCCACGCTCTCCCCACGCTCTCCCCACCCATTCTGTCCCCAACTTTACCGATTCGCTCCAATTTGCTTCCTAGCCCCCCGATTTGATTTCCCATATTACTTAACCCATCTCTCAATCCCCCGATTTGTTTTCCCATGTCATTCCTCAATTCCCCAATTTGGGCACTAGTACCCCTTGCTTCGTCCCTCATTCTGCTTTCCATTCCCTCCATTTGACTTCCCATTTCTGCCCTTGATTTGTCCCCCGACGTGGCCATAAGGGCCCTTGTTTGCTCCATAAATAGGCCCCAGTCCATTGGTGGCGCTGCTGCGGTCATGGGCGCGGCGACATTTGGTGCTGCTGCAACCTCGTGCGCGAGGGCGCCATCTTGTGCACCTGATACCCCCGCAACCACATCACCATTGCTCTCCTCCTCTCTCTCCCCCATATACATTTCCCTGGGGTCCTGGGTCGCTTCTACCCCTTCTATATCCCCCACCGGCACCCGATCGCCTTGATTATCCATGGCACGATTTTAAAATTTAGTGGTGTTTTAATAAAATTTTGGCCACTCGTAATTTTGAGTGCGCTAAGTGCAATTCAGGTCCGAATCTCGCTCCTGACACCAATTGTTACGGAAACAGAGCACGGCACTCCCCTTAGCGGGGGGGGGGGGGGGGGGTTAATCCCCCTTCTATTTTCACTGGCCGTCTCCGCTCCTGAAGCTGCCCAGCTCCCTCCACGAGGCAGGTGAGCAACCTCGTTCAAGACCGCGGACAAGATGTTATTTTGCCGAGCGGATTAGCAGCCCGCGGCTTGAACCATTAGCAATACTAAACCCGATCCTAAATGTTGGCCAAATCGTGCCACAGGTATTCAATGGGGAAATCACAAAGACGATTGGATGTGAAGGAAAGAAGGCAGAGTAAGGAAGAACAGGAATTTATTACTAACTATTGTACAAAACCAAAGGAACCAAGGAGAAGGAAAGAAACGAAAATAATGACAGAAGGAGAAGAAAGGCGTGTCTCCAGCTCGTCATGAGAAGGAGGAGTGAGCCAGCCCCCGATCAACCAATCAAGGATGAGGGGTTTGGCCTGAGAGGGCGGAGAGAGAGCGTTCGAGGAGGTTCGCGAAAGTTCCATGGGCGTGGTTATATAACCCGTCGCCCAGAGCCTCCCACTGCAGTCCACCGGAGCCCAGTTGAGAGAGTTCAGTTGAGGAGGAGAGAGTGAGTTCTGGAGAGGAAAGCGAATGAGAATCGGCACACCCTGCTCGTGATACCAACCAGCACTCTGAAGAACAACCAGTGCGGTCACGCGAACCTCGACCTGCCGCGGTCTTCGGATCTCCCTGTCGCCCGTTCTGTGAACCAGAGTGCGAGGAGTCGGAGCTTTCACCTCCAGCCCTGCCGTTTGCATGAACCTGAACCTTCTCATCCCTCCACCCATTCCTGCCATTCCATCCTTTTGTGTACGTGAGTTTGTTTTGTGTGTCTTGTCCCTGGAATATAAGTAAGCCTGTATAGATAAGTAGAATTGCACTGTGTCTTCTCCTTCTGTCATTATTTTCGTTTCTTTCCTTCTCCTTGGTTCCTTTGGTTTTGTACAGTAGTTAGTAATAAATTCCTGTTCTTCCTTACTCTGCCTTCTTTCCTTCACATCCGATCGTCTTTGTGATTTCCCCATTGAATACCTGTGGCACGATTTGGCCAACGTTTAGGATCGGGTTTAGTATTGCTAATGGTTCGAGCCGCGGGCTGCTAATCCGCTCGGCAAAATAACATCTTGTCCGCGGTCTCGAACGAGGTTGCTCACCTGCCTCGTGGGGGGAGCTGGGCAGCTTCAGGAGCGGAGACGGCCAGTGAAAATAGAAGGGGGATTAACCCAACCCGCTAAGGGGAGTGCCGTGCTCCGTTTCCGTAACAATATATATATATATATATATATATTGTCGCGCAACTGCGATTAACATCAGAGTTGCTGAGGCTGATTACGAGGCATTAACTCCCGAGGTGAAAACTCAATAGCGGATTCTAAAACCAAAGCGCGCAGGATGGAGGGGAACGACGAGAGCCCCGCAGCCTTATCTATTAAAATCAAACAGGAAACTGCGTTCAGGTATATACAGAAAATAATACAAGGATTTATTAATGAAAAGCAAAGACAGTGAAAAACACGCGCCGGTAAAAAAATGTCCTAATCGGGACGTCCCCACACACACTTCAGATACAGACGAGGGAATATGAATACGAAATAAAATGTCTCGTCATGTAAAGTGTAAACGCGGAGCTCGGGCTTATCTGGCTCTAGTCGTCTTCAGTGTAACACGGCCCTACGGCCCTCTCCGTCCACCTCCGAGCGCCACCAGGCCTCGTCGGTTCAACGGCACACCACGAGCTCCCTCGCTCCAAAGGTCCAACGCAGGGCTGCACAAAGCAAGTGAACTCCACTCGGGCTGCTGGCGGGACTAAAGCTGCTCGAGCTGCAACTCTCCACTCGACCAGGGACAGGACTCTCCAAACTTGGGATCGCACCGGGATTGCCAACTCAAGCCATGAACTGCGAACCGAACTGGTCAACTGCAAACTGCCAGGGTTGGGAATCTCTCTCTGAATCCAATCTCCAAGAGTCAAGCAGGAAGAAAAACGAATGACGTCCAAGCATGAAGGAAGGGCAAAAAGAGAGCTCTCTCGAAGACTCTCCGTCTCTCTCTCTCTCGAACCAACTGCTCTCTCTCAACTGCACTCAACTCGACTCCTTAAAATGGCGTCTGACCCTCGATAATATCCCTGGCCGATGACATCCCATTGGCGCACTGCTCTGCCAATCAGAGCCTCCCACGACTCGCCGGCTCTTCCAGGTCACGCCCTCTGCGTCACTGCCGCTCTCTGCATTCCTGCTCCTCCTTCATAGCACGTGCTAGGCGAGGTGGGTAGGCCTTACGGAGCTGTAAATGGTGGCGGCCATTGTGGCAGTGTTCCAGCCTGATTTCTTCTGAAGTCATGTCAGGGGGAAGGGCGTCATTTAGTGTTGTACTAAAGGTCCTAACTTATGTTTATGTGGTCTGCAGTGCCATAATGGACAAAGGTTTGATGACAAGGTTGGACTCACAGGGCGTTATCTTTAATCCCTAACGACTCAACACTCGAATCTCCTGGTAGATCCACAATCATACATATTATCCCGACAAACGCCTAAACATGAAGAACTTATTACAGGTAGATTCCCTATTGCGACAGTCGAATACCTACCTATACAGATCTACCTGGCTCTAGATATTGCTTTACCCCCAGACATAACAATATATATTTATATATATATACACATGCACACACACACACACACACACACACACACACACACATGCACACAAACACATACACACACAAACACATACATACACACACAAGAAACACAAACACACACACACAAACATACACACACAAACACACACACACACAAACACATACACACACAAACACACATATACACAGACACACACACACACACAAACACATACACACACACAAACACATACATACACACACAACAAACACACACACACACACAAACATATACACATACAAACACACATATACACATACACACACACAAACACATACACACACATGCACACAAACACATACACACACAAACACATACATACACACACAAGAAACACAAACACACACACACAAACATACACACACAAACACACACACACACAAACACATACACACACAAACACACATATACACAGACACACACACACACAAACACATACACACACACAAACACATACATACACACACAACAAACACACACACACACAAACATATACACATACAAACACACATATACACATACACACACACAAACACATACACACACACACACAAACACATACACACACACACACACACACAAACACAAACATACACACACACAAAAAACACAAACACACACACACGGAAATACATACACACAAAAACACACACATACACACACACACAAACACACAAAAACACACACATACACACACACACAAACACACACAAACACATACACACACAAACACACATATACACAGACACACAAACACACACATACCCACACAAACACATATACACACATACACACACACACACACACAAACACATCCATACGTATATATATATATATATATATATATATATATATATATATATATATATATATATATATATATATATATATATATATATATATATATATATAGATTGTTGCGGTTCTGAGAAAGTGTACATATTTGATTAATAAAGGTTAAAGGTTTTGCCCCCATAGTTAGTCCACGAGCAACACGTAGGTCACCTTAGATGTTAGGTATTTCATAGTATATGTGAGATAAGGACATTTCCAATAGTGATACCTGTGTTGTGTAAAGAAATAAATAAGAGTAGGCCCCATTCATTTTGCAGCCCTCCCTCCAATCAACTCCATTGCGCCCATCCATTCTGCACCCCATTCCCCATTGCGCCCATCCAGTCTGCACCCCATTGCCCCTCGCATTAGGAGGCTGAAACCAGCCAAATGCCACGAGGTAAGGCCTGGAAAAGGGGCGGAGCGCAAGGGTGGGGGTGTGGCCACGTCAAGCAGACATCAAGGGCGGAGCCGGTAAGACCCCAACAACCAACCAGGGCTCGAGTGGGCATGGCTAAGGGGCGTGGTGAGAACGTGGCTGGGAGATTCGAGAGGGTTCGCTAAGCGGCGCTATATAACCGCGAGCACAAAGCCCTTCGAGAGGACGTGCACGATTGCGCTTTACCAGAGGACTTGAGGACTTATGCGGTTATGAGCACTTGAGGATATTCGCGCATTACAAAGGACTGGGGAGTATATGCGCTTTGATCAAGAGGACTGTCACGTGCGGAATTGATTGCAAGAACTCGTTAGGTGTTTGGCTTTGGGCTTGCTGAGACCACCAGTATAACTGCCCAGCCGGTTCGTTTATTACGTACGCGGCTAAGCCGTGGAATAACCTCCCAGCCTAGCTCACATTTCCCGATATAATCGTCCGATCCGCACCAACGACACGCGGAGAGCTTGCCTGCCGTCTACCATCGTCTCCGCCGTACGAGTCGGGGACCGGAACGAGCTGTGGACATCTTCCCTGGACCATCGACCCTAACCATCTACATCCCCTTGTGAGTGTGTGTGTGTGTGTGCGGGCCCATTTGTCTGGGGATAAGTATAAGACTGTTATTAAGGCTGCCCTGTGTATTCTGTGCTTCTCCTTCTTCCTGTTTAAATAATTAATAAACCAATCTGTTCTTCCTGTTTCCTCTTAATTCGACCATCTTAGTGATTTCTCAATTTAGTCCACTTGCCAAGCCTATAGAGCTCTCTTGTGAACCCGGAAATGTTGAGTACCCCAACGTTTTAAGTTAGAAATGTACAGTATGGGTCCCCATCACTTAGAAACTGCCGGATGCTAACTTGCATATGTTGGGCAATTAGCAAAATTAGCATTAATAGCATTAACCCTATCAAACATAGGCCTGGGACACTGAAATTTTCTGTTTCGCTCTATTGCTCAGTTTGAATGCTACAGGAAAACTCCCATCCACTCACCATAGAGACCGCGACCCTCCACCATATCATAAATGGCCAGGTGGCAGATGAAAAGGTGAATGTGCAAGATGCATTGAAGATCGGACAGGACATGAGCACACTGTTCTCTTCATCACTTCCTGAGAGATTTCATGCGCCCATCTCAAATAAGGTGGTGACAATGACATTCACCAAAAAAAGAGTGAAGGTCAATGTGAAGATCATATGTGACCTTGAGGCGTTGTTTGCTCGGCTGCTGGTGGTGGGGAGCAAGAGAAGAATGGAGCTCTCTGCCCTCTTTGACTACGAGCTCGGCCCGGTCCCTGCATCCATCATCGATGAGTATGGATGCCTCAGGAAGGGTAACAAGTCTGTGATTGTCCAGCGTCTTGGAATCCTTGCCCCCAATCCACACCCACCACATGTTGTACTCGTTGATGCATCGCAGATCATCTACCATGTGGTGTGGCCATCGTCAGGCACTGTGGCTGACCTCGCAGCCAGCATGGGGCGCCGGCTTAATCGCTACATCACCGAAACATTTGTCATCTTTGACCGGTATGAGCAAGTCTCTGACAAAGACCACGAGAGGCAGAGAAGAGCTGGGGAGAGCTCAACAGAGTACCGACTCTCACTGACAACCCCTCTACCTAGCCGCGACAAAGTGATGAAGAACAAGACAAACAAACGGAGACTGGGTGAGCTCCTGTGCACACACAGCATAGGAGATCACATCAAGATGGTCAGCAAAGCAGACAGTATTGTCACTCATGACTAGGCTGACGTCTCCCTCATCTCATACATGTTGGATGCAGCCAGTCGCGGAGCTGAAACTGTCCGCATTCTCAGCGACGACACTGATGTTTTCGTACTCATGGTCTATTGGTGCTGGAAGGTGGGTATCACATGTAACCTGCAGATGGAGAGATGGGATGGCACTATTCTCAACATCAATTCGACAGTAGAGAATCTCGGTGAGCAGTGTCGCTCCATCCTGGCTATGCATGCTCTCTCCGGATGTGACACCACCTCCTATCCCACGGGGAAAGGGAAGGTGTCCGCACTCAAGGCCATGAGAGTAGTACCTGGTGACCTGTTTCACTTCATCGGAGAGGAGGGAGCTACTGATTTACAGATTACAGAGGCAGTGAGTGGTTTCTTCCTGGCTCTGTACAACGAGAGGGAGTCGGCATCTCTGAACGTCGCCAGATATGACATCTACTGAAAGCGCAAAACCCCCCCAGCACTGAAGACACTGCCTCCTACAGAGCGCAACGCTCTCCTCCATGGACGGCGTGCCCATCTACAGGTGCTGCTTTGGAAAGCAGCAGACTGCCCTGGCCCACCAGCTGTGGACATAACAGAGTTTGGATGGAATAATAAGGAAGGCGAGAAGGGAGAGGAAGTCATCATGCCCATCCTGGATGCAAGCCCCGTTGCTCCTCCTGCCGTGTTGGAAATGATCAGCTGTAGCTGCAAAGCTGGGTTAAAGCCCTGTTTAACAGCAAAGTGCAGCTGCGTAGCTGCAGGCCTGGCCTGTACCAGCTACTGCTTCTGCAAAGGCTCTGATAGTACATGTTGCAACACACTCACACACTCACAGCAAGAAGAGCAATATGACAAGAATGTCGAGTCAGGAGAAGAAGATGAAGACGATGAGGATGAGTTTTATGATGAGGATATGCTTTATAACAGTGCAGAGTAGTAGAAGTGCAAGATGCTCTTTCTTGATGGAAGTTTTATGTTGTGTAACTAGTGCACATATTTTTCAGCTCTGATAATTTTGGGTATACAGTACTTGTGTTTTAATTTTGAGGATATTATTTACCCATAGTCATATTATTCTAGTTTGGTATGGTACTTGCCTTTGTTACCTCTAATACCTGTGAATAAAAGTGGAGCAATAGAGCGAAACAGAAATTTCAGTGTCCCAGGCCTATGTTTGATAGGGTTAATGCTATTAATGCTAATTTTGCTAATTGCCCAACGTATGCAAGTTAGCATCCGGTAGTTTCTAAGTGCTGGGGACCCATACTGTACATTTCTAACTTAAAACTTTGGGGTACTCAACATTTCCGGGTTCACATTGCTGGCAAGTAGACTAATTGGGTAAGCGTGGCACGATCACAACCGCTCCAATCGGGTTATTCCCTGTTAACGGCCCAAATCACGGCTCGCTAGCGCTCGGCGTGTCCACTAAAATCGTGGTTCGGGCGGGGTTATTTCCTTGCTTCCTGGGAGGCGCTGGTACATAGGTAATAGGACTAATTCGACCTACCACCCTATTCAGCGCTGACCGGAAGGAACGTCACAGCCCCGGATCGCGTCGGCTAGATAAAAGACAAGGGGATTAATCCCCCCCTTGGTAAGGGGAAGACCGACGTTTGAGATCCGCAACAATATATATATATACATATATATATATATATATATATATATATATATATATATATATATATATATATATATATATATATATATATATATGGCGGACACAAAAGCCCACTGGCGTGGTGACATCATTCCGCGCACCAAGTGGGCGGTGGCCACGCCCGAGGGGTAGGCGTGGCCTCATGATATACACCGGGCGCCCAGCCCGGAGCGGTACAGTGTTACAGTGAGCTCTTACAATAAAGACGTTTATATGTTACCGCTTGTCCGCTTCCTCCTTGCTCACAAGCAGCACGCGTAACGCCGCGCTTTACTGGTGACCCTCGACGTTGGATCTGCCGGAGCGATCCTTCCACACGCGATGCCATTGCCATGGCCAACTTCGTCAAACTTCCGGAATTTTGGGAGGCTCAGGCCGAAGTCTGGTTCGTCCAGGCCGAAGCCCAATTTCAGCTTCGGCGCCTCACCGGCGATGACACGCGCTATTGCCACGTCGTCGCCTCCCTCGGGCCCGGCACGGCCGCTCGAGTTGTGTCCGTCCTTCGCCACCCATCGGACGGCCACAAGTACGAGGCACTCAAGCGGCTACTCCTAGCCACGTTCGGCCTCACGGACGACGCACGGGCCGACCGCCTCCTGGATCTCCCCGAGCTCGGTGAGACGCGCCCGTCGGTCCGAATGGACCATATGCTGTCACTGTTGGGCGACGAAGCCCCCGGTTCGCTATTCCGGGCGCTTTTCCGGCGCCAACTTCCAGCGCAGGTTCGCCTCGCGTTGGCCGGGACCGGGCTAACGGAACCCCGAGCATTGGCAGCCGAGGCGGACAGGTACTTCGCCACTTCGGACACGCGGGCGAGAGTCGGCGTGGCCGTCACGGCCCTCGAGGCTGATGTTCAGCAGCATGTTCCACAGCATCAGCTTCTACAGCATACGCAGCATGCTGATACGCACCTCGTGAACGCCGCCACGCCCCGCCCACCGCCGCGACGAAAACCGCCTCCGCGGGGAAACCCGCCAACTACACCGGCCTGGCGGAGCCAGCCGCGCTCCTCCAGCTCCACCACCTGGTGCTGGTTCCACGCCAAGTTCGGCCACGAAGCTCGGCGGTGTCATCCGCCGTGCTCCTTCAACGGGTCGGGAAACGCCCGGGTCGGCGCTCAATAGTGGCGATGAGCGCCGGCCGTTCGAGCAGCCTGCTGTTCATAACGGACACCTTCTCCGGGCGCCGTTACCTGTGCGACACGGGAGCGCAGGTGAGTGTCATTCCCGCCGGCACGTCAGACAAGCACGCCGCGGGTGGGGGCCCCGCGCTGCTTGCCGCGAACGGGACGCCCATCCGTACGTACGGAAAACGCTACCTCTCTCTGCGGTTTGGAGGGCAGGTTTTCCGATGGACGTTCGTCACCGCCGACGTGCCCATGGCACTGCTTGGCGCGGACTTCCTGTGCGCTAATGGGCTCCTGGTCGACGTCAAGCGCAGACGTCTTGTCCAGGCCGAGACGTTCAGCTCGCTCGCTTGTGCGTTGCCCAGCTCAACGAGCGGCTTGCCAAGCGGCTTGCCGAACGGTTCGGTTCCGGCCACGTTGGGCTGTACGCTTCCGGCAGCGGACGCATTCACCCGCCTCCTCGCCGGCTTCCCGGCCCTCACGCGGCCCACCTTCTCGGCGGGGGCCGTCAAGCACGGGGTGGCCCATCACATCCCCACCGTCGGGCCACCGGTCTACGCCCGGGCACGCCGCCTCGAGCCGACGAAGCTGGCGGTGGCAAAAGCGGCGTTCGCTACCCTGGAGCGACTCGGCATCGTTCGGCGCTCAGAGAGCGCTTGGGCGTCGCCGCTGCACATCGTGCCGAAGCCCGGCGGGGGATGGCGACCGTGCGGGGACTATCGCCGTCTCAATGACGCCACGACTCCCGACCGCTACCCCGTCCCCCACATTCAGGACTTTTCTGCCCGTTTGGCGGGCAGGTCCTTCTTCGCGAAGGTGGACCTCATACGCGGCTACCATCAGGTCCCCGTCAGGCCGGAGGACGTCCCGAAGACGGCGGTCATCACGCCATTCGGACTCTTCGAGTTCCTGCGCATGCCCTTCGGTCTGAAGAATGCGGCTCAGGCATTCCAGCGACTGATGGACAGCGTCCTGCGCGACTTGGATTTTGTCTATGTCTACCTGGACGATATCCTCGTCGCCAGCGCGTCCCGCGAAGAGCACCTACGCCACCTCCGCACGCTCTTCGAACGCCTGGGCCAGCATGGCCTGATTGTGAACCCCGCAAAGTGCCGGTTCGGCGCCGCCACAATCGATTTTCTGGGGCACTGTGTCACCAGGCACGGAGCCGTCCCCCTGCCGGCCAAGGTGGAGGCGGTGAAGGGGTTTCCGCGCCCCCGCACGGTCAGAGGGCTGCAGGAGTTCCTGGGCATGGTGAACTTTTACCGTCGGTTCCTGCCCCGTATCGCCCAGCTCCTGCGCCCCCTGCACGAAGCTCTCCGAGGTAAGCCGGGCAAAGGCGACGTTACCTGGACCGAGCAGATGGACACGGCGTTCACGGGCGCGAAGCTCGCCTTGGCTAACGCCACCATGCTCGCGCACCCGGCGCCCGATGCACCGATCGCCCTCACCACCGATGCCTCGGACTACGCGGTGGGCGCGGTGCACGAGCAATGGGTGCGTGGAGCTTGGCAACAGCTGGCGTTCTTTAGCCGGCAGCTTCGCCCACCCGAACGCCGTTACAGTACCTTCGACCGCGAGTTGCTCGGACTTCACTTGGCGGTCAGGCACTTCCGCCATCTGCTCGAGGGCCATGCATTCACTGCCTTCGTCGACCACAAGCCACTGATCTTCACGATGGGCAAGGTCACCGAGCCGTGGTCGGCCCGGCAGCAGCGTCACCTCTCGGCCGTGTCCGAGTACACGACGGACATCCAGCACGTCGCGGGGAAGGACATCCCGGTGGCGGATTGCCTTTCCCGGGCCGTCGCCCACGCAGTCCACCTCGGCATCGACTATGCCCGGATGGCAGCGGACCAGGCCGCTGACCCCGACGTCCAGGCCTTGCGGACCGCCGTCACGGGCCTCCGCGTCACCGAGGTGCCGTTCGACGGCGCGGGCGCAGCCCTCTTGTGCGACGTCTCCCTTGGGCGTCCTCGCCCCATCGTGCCCGCGGGCTGGCAGCGCCAGGTGTTTGACGCCATCCACGGCCTGTCCCACCCGGGCGCGAGGGCCTCCCAAAGGCTGATCGCCGACAAGTTCGTCTGGCATGGCCTCCGGAAGGCCGTCCGCGGCTGGGCCAGGACGTGCCTCGCGTGCCAGCGTGCCAAGGTGCACCGGCACACCCAGGCCCCGTTGGCCCCGTTCACGGTGCCGGAACGCCGGTTTGACCACGTCCACGTGGACCTGGTGGGACCTCTGCCCCCCTCGCGGGGTTTCACCTACGTCCTCACCATGGTGGACCGCACCACCCGGTGGCCAGAGGCCGTGCCCTTGGCGTCGACGACGGCGGCCGATGTCGCGCAGGCTTTCATCGCCACCTGGGTCGCCCGGTTCGGCGCCCCCTCAGACATCTCATCCGACCGCGGCCCCCAGTTCACCTCGGAGCTCTGGGGGGTGGTTGCGCAGGGGCTCGGGGTCCGGCTGCACCGAACCACGGCCTACCACCCCCAGGCTAACGGCCTGTGTGAGCGATTTCACCGCTCATTGAAGGCCGCGCTCCGGGCCACCCTCCGTGACGGCGGCTGGGTCGACAGGCTCCCCTGGGTCCTGCTGGGCCTCCGGACGGCGCCCAAGGAGGACCTGCGCGCGTCCGCGGCGGAGTTGGTCTTCGGGCAACCGCTGCGGGTGCCGGGCGAGTTCCTCCCCGACTCCACGGCACCATGGTCCGCGGCACAGCAGCGCTCCGCTCTGCAAGAGACCGCCCAGAAGTTCGCCCCGGTGCCAACGGCATGCCACGGGCACCCTCCGACGCACGTCGCCCCAGAGCTTCGCACGGCGGAGTACGTCTTCGTCCGCCACGATGCCCATCGGACTCCACTGCGGCCCCCGTACGACGGGCCTTTCCGCGTGCTGGAGACCGGGGCGAAGCACTTCACCCTGGACATCGGCGGTACTCCTGACCGTGTTTCGGTAGACCGCCTCAAGCCGGCCCACCTCGATGTGGACCATCCACCGCCAGTGGCCCGACCCCCACGTCGGGGTCGCCCTCCTGCGGGCGGACCCCCGGCACCGCCCAGCCCCGCCGCCACGCTGCCCCCCGGTCCTGCACCCATCCCAGGGGCATCCCACCTGGCATCCCTGCACCCCGGACGCCGCCGATCGCCAGGGGGCGCTTCGGCCGGGTCATTCGTCTGCCCCGCAAACTGGCCCTCCAGGTGCGCGGGAATTCTGGGGGGGCGCGTGTGGCAGACACAAAAGCCCACTGGCGTGGTGACATCATTCCGCGCACCAAGTGGGCGGTGGCCACGCCCGAGGGTTAGGCGTGGCCTCATGATATACACCGGGCGCCCAGCCCGGAGCGGTACAGTGTTACAGTGAGCTCTTACAATAAAGACGTTTATATGTTACCGCTTGTCCGCTTCCTCCTTGCTTACAAGCAGCGCGCGTAACGCCGCGCTTTACTTATATATATATATATATATATATACATGTATATATATATATACACACACACACACACATATATATATATATACACTGTATAAACACACATACTTCAACATGTCAAAAATATTTTTTCCCCCAAGTAACAAACAAACTCCAATGCAATGACCTTCTCCTCCAGCAAAGGTAAAATTATTTTGTTTGGCCCTTAATTGTATCAGCGAATGTTAATCATGAAATGTGGTTAATCTAACATCCCAATAGTTTACCTGTAATGTTGGAATAACGGTCACCTGTCCTTGGACATTGTCTCCATCAGTGTTAGTGACATAAGCATTGCCATTTGGACAAGGATCATTGTGAACTTCCAGTACGAGTGGAATATGAATTATCATGATGATCATTATGTGCATATGAGAGACACAAGTAAGAACACTAATCCAACAACACCAGTCCAACAACACCAGTCCAACAACACCAGTCCAACCACACCAGTCCAACAACACTAGTCCAACAACACTAGTTCAACAACATCAGTCCAACAACACTAGTCCAACAACACCAGTCCAACAACACCAGTCCAACAACACCAGCCCAACAACACCAGCCCAACAACACCAGTCCAACACCACCAGTCCAACCACACCATTCCAACAACACTAGTCCAACAACACGAGTCCAACAACACCAGTCCAACAACACTAGTCCAACAACACTAGTCCAACAACACCAGTCCAACAACACCAGTCCAACAACACCAGTCCAACAACACTAGTTCAACAACACGAGTCCAACAACACCAGTCCAACAACACTAGTCCAACAACACGAGTCCAACAACACCAGTTCAACAACACTAGTCCAACAACACCAGTCCAACAACACCAGTCCAACAACACCAGTCCAACAACACTAGTCCAACAACACGAGTCCAACAACACCAGTCCAACAACACTAGTCCAACAACACCAGTCCAACAACACCAGTCCAACAACACTAGTCCAACAACACCAGTCCAACAACACTAGTCCAACAACACCAGTCCAACAACACCAGTCCAACAACACCAGTCCAACAACACCAGTCCAACAACACCAGTCCAACAACACTCGTCCAACAACACTCGTCCAACAACATCAGTCCAACAACACCAGTCCAATAACACGAACCCAACAACACCAATCTGACGTGCTTCCCTTGTTGGGGCATCAACATGTCCCTAATCTCAATGACTCCAAGATAATGGCACCAATAACCAACCACTATTGGTAGCAGGGTAACCGTCCAATGTGGAGCACTACGTGGGTGCATTCCCCTTATTTATCGTTCCAGCGAGAGTGAGCCCAGTGAACAGATGGCTGTTTGTGTCCCCAGAAGGAATGGTAATCGTCAGGGTGTGAGACTCGAACCCCACTGGTGAAACAGTGTCAGCTGTGGAAACAAAGGGGGCCCGAGGAGACTTTGAAGGGTGCACGATCACCTGACCGCGACCACCCAGGTTTCATGGGAGGTTACCCCTGAAAAAGAGCACGGCCATTGTCTGACGTGTCCAATGTTCCAACGTCATGAATTACTAACGCCTTGTGTTTAAAGCGACAACACCAGGGGTGCACTTAATGTCAATGCACGTATTGTTGTATTATTCATAAACACATAAATTAATATTTAATGTGATTTATGATCGGTAAAACCTGTATTATATCCATCAATAAATTATGCAGCTGCTTGTGTTACAAGGCCAAAATATGAAGGGCATAATAATAATAAAAATGTGGAATATCCTGGCTTATGCAGACAATGGTCCTTGCTCATAGTTGCGGCCACAAACGAGAGGTGTTCTCGTGTGGTGTCCATCAGGTATGCAATTTGCAGTTTCATTCTTTCCTTAAGGTGAACAGAGCGCACAGAGAAGGATTTCAGGAAGTGGATGCTGGAGCTGCGGAGGCGATTTCCCGAGAGTCAGGTCTGGCCAGAACTTTCTTTGTCTTCCAAAGTGTCCAGTAGGAATTGGGGAAGAGGGGGTAAGGTGGGAACAGAGACGGATGAGCTTTGGAGGAAAACACTGAGTTAAACATTCAGGCCTTGCCTCTCCTTTCCATCCATAGAGCCATTTACTTACTGTATGTGCAGCAATTGAAGGGATGGCTGGGGGTGAAAATGATAATACAGAAAATGGTAACACAGAAAATGGTAACACAGAAAATGGTAACACAGAAAATGGTAATACAGAAAATGATAATACAGAAAATGGTAACACAGAAATGGTAATACACAAAATGATAATACAGAAAATGATAATACAGAAAATGGTAACACAGAAAATGGTAACACAGAAAATGGTAACACAGAAAATGGTAACACAGAAAATGATAATACAGAAAATGGTAACACAGATAATGGTAATACACAAAATGATAATACAGAAAATGGTAACACAGAAAATGGTAACACAGAAAATGGTAACACAGAAAATGGTAATACACAAAATGATAATACACAAAATGATAATACAGAAAATGGTAACACAGAAAATGGTAACACAGAAAATGGTAACACAGAAAATGGTAATACAGAAAATGATAATACAGAAAATGGTAACACAGAAATGGTAATACACAAAATGATAATACAGAAAATGATAATACAGAAAATGGTAACACAGAAAATGGTAACACAGAAAATGGTAACACAGAAAATGATAATACAGAAAATGATAATACAGAAAATGGTAATACAGAAAATGATAATACACAAAATGATAATACACAAAATGATAATACACAAAATGATAATACACAAAATGATAATACAGAAAATGATAATACAGAAAATGATAATACAGAAAATGGTAATACAGAAAATGATAATACACAAAATGATAATACACAAAATGATAATACAGAAAATGGTAATACAGAAAATGATAAAACAGAAATGATAACACACAAAATGATAATACAGAAAATGGTAATACAGAAAATGATAATACACAAAATGATAATACAGAAAATGGTAATACAGAAAATGATAATACAGAAAATGATAATACAGAAAATGATAATACAGAAAATGTTAATACAGAAAATGATAATACACAAAATGATAATACAGAAAATGATAATACAGAAAATGATAACACAGAAAATGATAAAAACAGAAAATGGTAACACAGAAAATGATAATACACAAAATGATAATACACAAAATGATAATACAGAAAATGATAAAAACAGAAAATGGTAACACAGAAAATGATAAGACACAAAATGATAATACACAAAATGATAAAAACAGAAAATGGTAACACAGAAAATGGTAACACAGAAAATGATAATACACAAAATGATAATACAGAAAATGCTAATACAGAAAATGATAATACAGAAAATGATAATACAGAAAATGATAATACAGAAAATGATAATACAGAAAATGATAATACAGAAAATGATAACACAGAAAATGCTAATACAGAAAATGATAATACAGAAAATGATAATACAGAAAATGATAATACAGAAAATGATAATACAGTAAATGATAATACAGAAAATGATAACACAGAAAATGGTAATACAGAAAATGATAATACAGAAAATGATAATACACAAAATGATAATACAGAAAATGATAATACAGAAAATGGTAATACAGAAAATGATAATACAGAAAATGATAATACAGAAAATGATAATACAGAAAATGATAATACACAAAATGATAATACAGAAAATGGTAATACAGAAAATGGTAATACAGAAAATGATAATACAGCAAATGATAATACACAAAATGATAATACAGAAAATGTTAATACAGAAAATGATAATACAGAAAATGATAATACAGAAAATGATAATACAGAAAATGATAATACAGAAAATGATAATACAGAAATGGTAATACACAAAATGATAATACAGAAAATGTTAATACAGAAAATGATAATACAGAAAATGATAATACAGAAAATGATAATACAGAAAATGATAATACAGAAAATGATAATACACAAAATGATAATACAGAAAATGTTAATACAGAAAATGATAATACAGAAAATGATAATACAGAAAATGATAATACAGAAAATGATAATACAGAAAATGATAATACAGAAATGGTAATACACAAAATGATAATACAGAAAATGATAATACAGAAAATGATAATACAGAAAATGATAATACAGATAATGATAATACACAAAATGATAATACAGAAAATGGTAATACAGAAAATGATAATACAGAAAATGATAATACAGAAAATGATAATACAGAAAATAATAATAGAGAAAATGGTAACACAGAAAATGATAATACAGAAAATGATAATACAGAAAATGATAATACATAAAATGGTAATACAGAAAATGATAATACAGAAAATGATAATACAGAAAATGATAATACAGAAAATGATAATACAGAAAATGGTAATACAGAAAATGATAATACAGAAAATGGTAATACAGAAAATGGTAATACAGAAAATGATAATACAGAAAATGATAATACAGAAAATGGTAATACAGAAAATGATAATACAGAAAATGATAATACAGAAAATGATAATACAGAAAATGATAATACAGAAAATGGTAATACAGAAAATGATAATACAGAAAATGATAATACAGAAAATGATAATACAGAAAATGATAATACAGAAAATGATAATACAGAAAATGATAATACAGAAAATGATAATACAGAAAATGATAATACAGAAAATGGTAATACAGAAAAGGATAATACAGAAAATGATAATACAGAAAATGATAATACAGAAAATGGTAACACAGAAAATGGTAACACAGAAAATGATAATACACAAAATGATAATACACAAAATGGTAATACAGAAAATGATAATACACAAAATGATAATACACAAAATGATAATACAGAAAATGATAATACAGAAAATGATAATACAGAAAATGGTAATACAGAAAATGATAATACACAAAATGATAATACACAAAATGATAATACAGAAAATGGTAATACAGAAAATGATAAAACAGAAAATGATAACACACAAAATGATAATACAGAAAATGGTAATACAGAAAATGATAATAC
Source organism: Myxine glutinosa (assembly GCF_964187855.1). Lineage (NCBI taxonomy): Eukaryota > Metazoa > Chordata > Myxini > Myxiniformes > Myxinidae > Myxine > Myxine glutinosa. The sequence goes on along the minus strand of NC_136262.1, from coordinate 269,219,792 downwards.
ACAAAATGATAATACAGAAAATGGTAATACAGAAAATGATAATACAGAAAATGATAATACAGAAAATGATAATACAGAAAATGGTAATACAGAAAATGATAATACACAAAATGATAATACAGAAAATGATAATACAGAAAATGATAACACAGAAAATGATAAAAACAGAAAATGGTAACACAGAAAATGATAATACACAAAATGATAATACACAAAATGATAATACAGAAAATGATAAAAACAGAAAATGGTAACACAGAAAATGATAAGACACAAAATGATAATACACAAAATGATAAAAACAGAAAATGGTAACACAGAAAATGGTAACACAGAAAATGATAATACACAAAATGATAATACAGAAAATGCTAATACAGAAAATGATAATACAGAAAATGATAATACAGAAAATGATAATACAGAAAATGATAATACAGAAAATGATAATACAGAAAATGATAACACAGAAAATGCTAATACAGAAAATGATAATACAGAAAATGATAATACAGAAAATGATAATACAGAAAATGATAATACAGAAAATGATAATACAGAAAATGATAACACAGAAAATGGTAATACAGAAAATGATAATACAGAAAATGATAATACACAAAATGATAATACAGAAAATGATAATACAGAAAATGGTAATACAGAAAATGATAATACAGAAAATGATAATACAGAAAATGATAATACAGAAAATGATAATACACAAAATGATAATACAGAAAATGGTAATACAGAAAATGGTAATACAGAAAATGATAATACAGAAAATGATAATACACAAAATGATAATACAGAAAATGTTAATACAGAAAATGATAATACAGAAAATGATAATACAGAAAATGATAATACAGAAAATGATAATACAGAAAATGATAATACAGAAATGGTAATACACAAAATGATAATACAGAAAATGTTAATACAGAAAATGATAATACAGAAAATGATAATACAGAAAATGATAATACAGAAAATGATAATACAGAAAATGATAATACACAAAATGATAATACAGAAAATGTTAATACAGAAAATGATAATACAGAAAATGATAATACAGAAAATGATAATACAGAAAATGATAATACAGAAAATGATAATACAGCAATGGTAATACACAAAATGATAATACAGAAAATGATAATACAGAAAATGATAATACAGAAAATGATAATACACAAAATGATAATACAGAAAATGGTAATACAGAAAATGATAATACAGAAAATGATAATACAGAAAATGATAATACAGAAAATAATAATAGAGAAAATGGTAACACAGAAAATGATAATACAGAAAATGATAATACAGAAAATGATAATACATAAAATGGTAATACAGAAAATGATAATACAGAAAATGATAATACAGAAAATGATAATACAGAAAATGATAATACAGAAAATGGTAATACAGAAAATGATAATACAGAAAATGGTAATACAGAAAATGGTAATACAGAAAATGATAATACAGAAAATGATAATACAGAAAATGGTAATACAGAAAATGATAATACAGAAAATGATAATACAGAAAATGATAATACAGAAAATGATAATACAGAAAATGGTAATACAGAAAATGATAATACAGAAAATGATAATACAGAAAATGATAATACAGAAAATGATAATACAGAAAATGATAATACAGAAAATGATAATACAGAAAATGATAATACAGAAAATGATAATACAGAAAATGGTAATACAGAAAAGGATAATACAGAAAATGATAATACAGAAAATGATAATACAGAAAATGATAATACAGAAAATGGTAATACAGAAAATGGTAATACAGAAAATGATAATACAGAAAATGATAATACAGAAAATGATAATACAGAAAATGATAATACAGAAAATGATAATACAGAAAATGGTAATACAGAAAATGGTAATACAGAAAATGATAATACAGAAAATGATAATACAGAAAATGATAATACAGAAAATGATAATACAGAAAATGATAATACAGAAAATGATGATACAGAAAATGATAATACAGAAAATGATGATACAGAAAATGATAATACAGAAAATGATAATACAGAAAATGGTAATACAGAAAATGATAATACAGAAAATGATAACACAGAAAATGATAATACAGAAAATGATAACACAGAAATTGATAATACAGAAAATGATAATACAGAAAATGATAATACAGAAAATGATAATACAGAAAATGATAATACAGAAAATGATAATACAGAAAATGATAATACAGAAAATGATAATACAGAAAATGATAATACAGAAAATGGTAATACAGAAAATGGTAATACAGAAAATGATAATACAGAAAATGATAATACAGAAAATGATAATACAGAAAATGGTAATACAGAAAATGGTAATACCGAAAATGATAATACAGAAAATGATAATACAGAAAATGTTAATACAGAAAATGATAATACAGAAAATGATAATACACAAAATGATAATACAGAAAATGATAATACAGAAAATGATAATACACAAAATGATAATACACAAAATGATAATACAGAAAATGATAATACACAAAATGGTAATACAGAAAATGGTAATACAGAAAATGATAATACAGAAAATGATAATACAGAAAATGATAATACAGAAAATGATAATACAGAAAATGATAATACAGAAAATGGTAATACAGAAAATGATAATACAGAAAATGATAAAACAGAAAATGATAATACAGAAAATGGTAATACAGAAAATGATAATACAGAAAATGGTAATACAGAAAATGATAATACAGAAAATGATAATACAGAAAATGATAATACAGAAAATGGTAATACACAAAATGTTAATACAGAAAATGATAATACAGAAAATGATAATACAGAAAATGATAATACAGAAAATGGTAATACAGAAAATGATAATACAGAAAATGATAATACAGAAAATGATAATACAGAAAATGGTAATACAGAAAATGATAATACAGAAAATGATAATACAGAAAATGATAATACAGAAAATGGTAATACAGAAAATGATAATACAGAAAATGGTAATACAGAAAATGATAATACAGAAAATGATAATACAGAAATGATAATACAGAAAATGATAATACAGAAAATGATAATACAGAAAATGATAAAACAGAAAATGATAAAACAGAAAAGGATAATACAGAAAATGATAATACAGAAAATGATAAAACAGAAAAGGATAATACAGAAAATGATAATACAGAAAATGATAATACAGAAAATGATAATACAGAAAATGATAATACAGAAAATGATAATACAGAAAATGATAATACAGAAAATGATAAAACAGAAAATGATAAAACAGAAAATGATAATACAGAAAATGATAATACAGAAAATGATAATACAGAAAATGGTAATACAGAAAATGATAATACAGAAAATGATAATACAGAAAATGATAATGCAGAAAAATGGTAATACACAAAATGTTAATACAGAAAATGATAATACAGAAAATGATAAAACAGAAAATGATAATACAGAAAATGATAATACAGAAAATGATAATACAGAAAATGATAATACAGAAAATGATAATACAGAAAATGATAATACAGAAAATGATAATACAGAAAATGATAATACAGAAAATGATAATACAGAAAATGATAATACAGAAAATGATAATACAGAAAATGATAATACAGAAAATGATAAAACAGAAAATGATAAAACAGAAAATGATAATACAGAAAATGATAATACAGAAAATGATAATACAGAAAATGGTAATACAGAAAATGGTAAAACAGAAAATGATAATACAGAAAATGTTAATACAGAAAATGATAATACAGAAAATGTTAATACAGAAAATGATAATACAGAAAATGGTAATACAGAAAATGGTAATACAGAAAATGATCATACAGAAAATGTTAATACAGAAAATGATAATACAGAAAATGGTAATACAGAAAATGGTAATACAGAAAATGATAATACAGAAAATGATAATACAGAAAATGATAATACAGAAAATGGTAATACAGAAAATGATAATACAGAAAATGTTAATACAGAAAATGATAATACAGAAAATGGTAATACAGAAAATGATAATACAGAAAATGATAATACAGAAAATGATAATACAGAAAATGATAATACAGAAAATGATAATACAGAAAATGATAATACAGAAAATGGTAATACAGAAAATGATAATACAGAAAATGGTAATACAGAAAATGATAATACAGAAAATGATAAAACAGAAAATGATAATACAGAAAATGATAATACAGAAAATGGTAATACAGAAAATGATAATACAGAAAATGATAATACAGAAAATGGTAATACAGAAAACGATAATACAGAAAATGGTAATACAGAAAATGATAATACAGAAAATGGTAATACAGAAAATGATAAAACAGAAAATGATAATACAGAAAATGATAAAACAGAAAATGATAATACAGAAAATGGTAATACAGAAAATGATAATACAGAAAATGGTAATACAGAAAATGATAATACAGAAAATGGTAATACAGAAAATGATAATACAGAAAATGATAAAACAGAAAATGATAATACAGAAAATGATAATACAGAAAATGGTAATACAGAAAATGATAATACAGAAAATGATAAAACAGAAAATGATAATACAGAAAATGATAATACAGAAAATGATAATACACAAAATGATAATACAGAAAATGATAATACAGAAAATGATAATACAGAAAATGATAATACAGAAAATGGTAATACAGAAAATGATAATACAGAAAATGGTAATACAGAAAATGATAATACAGAAAATGATAATACAGAAAATGGTAATACAGAAAATGGTAATACAGAAAATGATAATACAGAAAATGATAATACAGAAAATGGTAATACAGAAAATGATAATACAGAAAATGATAATACAGAAAATGATAATACAGAAAATGGTAATACAGAAAATGATAATACAGAAAATGATAATACAGAAAATGATAATACAGAAAATGATAATACAGAAAATGATAATACAGAAAATGATAATACAGAAAATGATGATACAGAAAATGGTAACACAGAAAATGGTAACACAGAAAATGGTAACACAGAAAATGGTAATACAGAAAATGATAATACAGAAAATGGTAACACAGAAAATGGTAATACACAAAATGATAATACAGAAAATGATAATACAGAAAATGGTAACACAGAAAATGGTAACACAGAAAATGGTAACACAGAAAATGGTAACACAGAAAATGATAATACAGAAAATGGTAACACAGAAAATGGTAATACACAAAATGATAATACAGAAAATGATAATACAGAAAATGGTAACACAGAAAATGGTAACACAGAAAATGGTAACACAGAAAATGGTAATACACAAATGATAATACACAAAATGATAATACAGAAAATGGTAACACAGAAAATGGTAACACAGAAAATGGTAACACAGAAAATGGTAATACAGAAAATGATAATACAGAAAATGGTAACACAGAAATGGTAATACACAAAATGATAATACAGAAAATGATAATACAGAAAATGGTAACACAGAAAATGGTAACACAGAAAATGGTAACACAGAAAATGGTAACACAGAAAATGATAATACAGAAAATGATAATACAGAAAATGGTAATACACAAAATGATAATACACAAAATGATAATACAGAAAATGATAATACAGAAAATGATAATACACAAAATGGTAATACAGAAAATGATAATACACAAAATGATAATACACAAAATGATAATACAGAAAATGGTAATACAGAAAATGATAAAACAGAAAATGATAACACACAAAATGATAATACAGAAAATGGTAATACAGAAAATGATAATACACAAAATGATAATACAGAAAATGGTAATACAGAAAATGATAATACAGAAAATGATAATACAGAAAATGATAATACAGAAAATGGTAATACAGAAAATGATAATACACAAAATGATAATACAGAAAATGATAATACAGAAAATGATAACACAGAAAATGATAAAAACAGAAAATGGTAACACAGAAAATGATAATACACAAAATGATAATACACAAAATGATAATACAGAAAATGATAAAAACAGAAAATGGTAACACAGAAAATGATAAGACACAAAATGATAATACACAAAATGATAAAAACAGAAAATGGTAACACAGAAAATGGTAACACAGAAAATGATAATACACAAAATGATAATACAGAAAATGCTAATACAGAAAATGATAATACACAAAATGATAATACAGAAAATGCTAATACAGAAAATGATAATACAGAAAATGATAATACAGAAAATGATAATACAGAAAATGATAATACAGAAAATGATAATACAGAAAATGATAACACAGAAAATGCTAATACAGAAAATGATAATACAGAAAATGATAATACAGAAAATGATAATACAGAAAATGATAATACAGAAAATGATAATACAGAAAATGATAACACAGAAAATGGTAATACAGAAAATGATAATACAGAAAATGATAATACACAAAATGATAATACAGAAAATGATAATACAGAAAATGGTAATACAGAAAATGATAATACAGAAAATGATAATACAGAAAATGATAATACAGAAATGATAATACACAAAATGATAATACAGAAAATGGTAATACAGAAAATGGTAATACAGAAAATGATAATACAGAAAATGATAATACACAAAATGATAATACACAAAATGATAATACACAAAATGATAATACACAAAATGATAATACAGAAAATGATAATACACAAAATGATAATACAGAAAATGTTAATACAGAAAATGATAATACAGAAAATGATAATACAGAAAATGATAATACAGAAAATGATAATACAGAAAATGATAATACAGAAAATGGTAATACACAAAATGATAATACAGAAAATGATAATACAGAAAATGATAATACACAAAATGATAATACAGAAAATGATAATACAGAAAATGATAATACACAAAATGATAATACAGAAAATGGTAATACAGAAAATGATAATACAGAAAATGATAATACAGAAAATGAAAATACAGAAAATGATAATAGAGAAAATGGTAACACAGAAAATGATAATACAGAAAATGATAATACAGAAAATGATAATACAGAAAATGGTAATACAGAAAATGATAATACAGAAAATGATAATACAGAAAATGATAATACAGAAAATGATAATACAGAAAATGGTAATACAGAAAATGATAATACAGAAAATGGTAATACAGAAAATGGTAATACAGAAAATGATAATTCAGAAAATGATAATACAGAAAATGGTAATACAGAAAATGATAATACAGAAAATGATAATACAGAAAATGATAATACAGAAAATGATAATACAGAAAATGGTAATACAGAAAATGATAATACAGAAAATGATAATACAGAAAATGATAATACAGAAAATGATAATACAGAAAATGATAATACAGAAAATGATAATACAGAAAATGATAATACAGAAAATGATAATACAGAAAATGGTAATACAGAAAATGATAATACACAAAATGATAATACACAAAATGATAATACAGAAAATGGTAATACAGAAAATGATAAAACAGAAAATGATAACACACAAAATGATAATACAGAAAATGGTAATACAGAAAACGATAATACACAAAATGATAATACAGAAAATGGTAATACAGAAAATGATAATACAGAAAATGATAATACAGAAAATGATAATACAGAAAATGGTAATACAGAAAATGATAATACACAAAATGATAATACAGAAAATGATAATACAGAAAATGATAACACAGAAAATGATAAAAACAGAAAATGGTAACACAGAAAATGATAATACACAAAATGATAATACACAAAATGATAATACAGAAAATGATAAAAACAGAAAATGGTAACACAGAAAATGATAAGACACAAAATGATAATACAGAAAATGATAAAAACAGAAAATGGTAACACAGAAAATGATAAGACACAAAATGTTAATACAGAAAATGATAATACAGAAAATGATAAAACAGAAAATGATAATACAGAAAATGATAATACAGAAAATGATAATACAGAAAATGATAATACAGAAAATGATAATACAGAAAATGATAATACAGAAAATGATAATACAGAAAATGATAATACAGAAAATGATAATACAGAAAATGATAATACAGAAAATGATAATACAGAAAATGATAATACAGAAAATGATAAAACAGAAAATGATAAAACAGAAAATGATAATACAGAAAATGATAATACAGAAAATGATAATACAGAAAATGGTAATACAGAAAATGGTAATACAGAAAATGATAATACAGAAAATGTTAATACAGAAAATGATAATACAGAAAATGTTAATACAGAAAATGATAATACAGAAAATGGTAATACAGAAAATGGTAATACAGAAAATGATCATACAGAAAATGTTAATACAGAAAATGATAATACAGAAAATGGTAATACAGAAAATGGTAATACAGAAAATGATAATACAGAAAATGATAATACAGAAAATGATAATACAGAAAATGGTAATACAGAAAATGATAATACAGAAAATGTTAATACAGAAAATGATAATACAGAAAATGGTAATACAGAAAATGGTAATACAGAAAATGATAATACAGAAAATGATAATACAGAAAATGATAATACAGAAAATGATAATACAGAAAATGATAATACAGAAAATGATAATACAGAAAATGGTAATACAGAAAATGATAATACAGAAAATGGTAATACAGAAAATGATAATACAGAAAATGATAAAACAGAAAATGATAATACAGAAAATGATAATACAGAAAATGGTAATACAGAAAATGATAATACAGAAAATGATAATACAGAAAATGGTAATACAGAAAACGATAATACAGAAAATGGTAATACAGAAAATGATAATACAGAAAATGATAATACAGAAAATGATAATACAGAAAATGATAATACAGAAAATGATAATACAGAAAATGATAATACAGAAAATGATAATACAGAAAATGATAATACAGAAAATGATAATACAGAAAATGGTAATACAGAAAATGGTAATACAGAAAATGATAATACAGAAAATGATAATACAGAAAATGATAATACAGAAAATGGTAATACAGAAAATGGTAATACAGAAAATGATAATACAGAAAATGATAATACAGAAAATCATAATACAGAAAATGGTAATACAGAAAATGGTAATACAGAAAATGATAATACAGAAAATGATAATACAGAAAATGGTAATACAGAAAATGATAATACAGAAAATGATAATACAGAAAATGATAATACAGAAAATGATAATACAGAAAATGGTAATACAGAAAATGGTAATACAGAAAATGATAATACAGAAAATGATAATACAGAAAATGATAATACAGAAAATGGTAATACAGAAAATGGTAATACAGAAAATGATAATACAGAAAATGGTAATACAGAAAATGGTAATACAGAAAATGACAATACAGAAAATGATAATACAGAAAATGGTAATACAGAAAATGATAATACAGAAAATGATAATACAGAAAATGATAATACAGAAAATGATAATACAGAAAATGATAATACAGAAAATGATAATACAGAAAATGATAATACAGAAAATGATAATACAGAAAATGGTAATACAGAAAATGATAATACAGAAAATGATAATTCAGAAAATGATAATACAGAAAATGATAATACAGAAAATGATAACACAGAAAATGGTAATACAGAAAATGATAATACAGAAAATGATAATACACAAAATGATAATACAGAAAATGATAATACAGAAAATGGTAATACAGAAAATGATAATACAGAAAATGATAATACAGAAAATGATAATACAGAAATGATAATACACAAAATGATAATACAGAAAATGGTAATACAGAAAATGGTAATACAGAAAATGATAATACAGAAAATGATAATACACAAAATGATAATACACAAAATGATAATACACAAAATGATAATACACAAAATGATAATACAGAAAATGATAATACACAAAATGATAATACAGAAAATGTTAATACAGAAAATGATAATACAGAAAATGATAATACAGAAAATGATAATACAGAAAATGATAATACAGAAAATGATAATACAGAAAATGGTAATACACAAAATGATAATACAGAAAATGATAATACAGAAAATGATAATACACAAAATGATAATACAGAAAATGATAATACAGAAAATGATAATACACAAAATGATAATACAGAAAATGGTAATACAGAAAATGATAATACAGAAAATGATAATACAGAAAATGAAAATACAGAAAATGATAATAGAGAAAATGGTAACACAGAAAATGATAATACAGAAAATGATAATACAGAAAATGATAATACAGAAAATGGTAATACAGAAAATGATAATACAGAAAATGATAATACAGAAAATGATAATACAGAAAATGATAATACAGAAAATGGTAATACAGAAAATGATAATACAGAAAATGGTAATACAGAAAATGGTAATACAGAAAATGATAATACAGAAAATGATAATACAGAAAATGGTAATACAGAAAATGATAATACAGAAAATGATAATACAGAAAATGATAATACAGAAAATGATAATACAGAAAATGGTAATACAGAAAATGATAATACAGAAAATGATAATACAGAAAATGATAATACAGAAAATGATAATACAGAAAATGATAATACAGAAAATGATAATACAGAAAATGATAATACAGAAAATGATAATACAGAAAATGGTAATACAGAAAATGATAATACACAAAATGATAATACACAAAATGATAATACAGAAAATGGTAATACAGAAAATGATAAAACAGAAAATGATAACACACAAAATGATAATACAGAAAATGGTAATACAGAAAATGATAATACACAAAATGATAATACAGAAAATGGTAATACAGAAAATGATAATACAGAAAATGATAATACAGAAAATGATAATACAGAAAATGGTAATACAGAAAATGATAATACACAAAATGATAATACAGAAAATGATAATACAGAAAATGATAACACAGAAAATGATAAAAACAGAAAATGGTAACACAGAAAATGATAATACACAAAATGATAATACACAAAATGATAATACAGAAAATGATAAAAACAGAAAATGGTAACACAGAAAATGATAAGACACAAAATGATAATACAGAAAATGATAAAAACAGAAAATGGTAACACAGAAAATGATAAGACACAAAATGTTAATACAGAAAATGATAATACAGAAAATGATAAAACAGAAAATGATAATACAGAAAATGATAATACAGAAAATGATAATACAGAAAATGATAATACAGAAAATGATAATACAGAAAATGATAATACAGAAAATGATAATACAGAAAATGATAATACAGAAAATGATAATACAGAAAATGATAATACAGAAAATGATAATACAGAAAATGATAATACAGAAAATGATAAAACAGAAAATTATAAAACAGAAAATGATAATACAGAAAATGATAATACAGAAAATGATAATACAGAAAATGGTAATACAGAAAATGGTAATACAGAAAATGATAATACAGAAAATGTTAATACAGAAAATGATAATACAGAAAATGTTAATACAGAAAATGATAATACAGAAAATGGTAATACAGAAAATGGTAATACAGAAAATGATCATACAGAAAATGTTAATACAGAAAATGATAATACAGAAAATGGTAATACAGAAAATGGTAATACAGAAAATGATAATACAGAAAATGATAATACAGAAAATGATAATACAGAAAATGATAATACAGAAAATGGTAATACAGAAAATGGTAATACAGAAAATGATAATACAGAAAATGATAATACAGAAAATGATAATACAGAAAATGATAATACAGAAAATGATAATACAGAAAATGATAATACAGAAAATGGTAATACAGAAAATGATAATACAGAAAATGGTAATACAGAAAATGATAATACAGAAAATGATAAAACAGAAAATGATAATACAGAAAATGATAATACAGAAAATGGTAATACAGAAAATGATAATACAGAAAATGATAATACAGAAAATGGTAATACAGAAAACGATAATACAGAAAATGGTAATACAGAAAATGATAATACAGAAAATGATAATACAGAAAATGATAATACAGAAAATGATAATACAGAAAATGATAATACAGAAAATGATAATACAGAAAATGATAATACAGAAAATGATAATACAGAAAATGATAATACAGAAAATGGTAATACAGAAAATGGTAATACAGAAAATGATAATACAGAAAATGATAATACAGAAAATGATAATACAGAAAATGGTAATACAGAAAATGGTAATACAGAAAATGATAATACAGAAAATGATAATACAGAAAATCATAATACAGAAAATGGTAATACAGAAAATGGTAATACAGAAAATGATAATACAGAAAATGATAATACAGAAAATGGTAATACAGAAAATGATAATACAGAAAATGATAATACAGAAAATGATAATACAGAAAATGATAATACAGAAAATGGTAATACAGAAAATGGTAATACAGAAAATGATAATACAGAAAATGATAATACAGAAAATGATAATACAGAAAATGGTAATACAGAAAATGGTAATACAGAAAATGATAATACAGAAAATGGTAATACAGAAAATGGTAATACAGAAAATGACAATACAGAAAATGATAATACAGAAAATGGTAATACAGAAAATGATAATACAGAAAATGATAATACAGAAAATGATAATACAGAAAATGATAATACAGAAAATGATAATACAGAAAATGATAATACAGAAAATGATAATACAGAAAATGATAATACAGAAAATGGTAATACAGAAAATGATAATACAGAAAATGATAATTCAGAAAATGATAATACAGAAAATGATAATACAGAAAATGATAATACAGAAAATGATAATACAGAAAATGATAATACAGAAAATGGTAATACAGAAAGTGATAATACAGAAAATGATAATACAGAAAATGGTAATACAGAAAATGATAATACAGAAAATGATAATACAGAAAATGATAATACAGAAAATGATAATACAGAAAATGATAATACAGAAAATGATAATACAGAAAATGGTAATACAGAAAATGGTAATACAGAAAATGATAATACAGAAAATGATAATACAGAAAATGATAATACAGAAAATGGTAATACAGAAAATGATAATACAGAAAATGGTAATACAGAAAATGATAATACAGAAAATGATAATACAGAAAGTGATAATACAGAAAATGGTAATACAGAAAATGATAATACAGAAAATGGTAATACAGAAAATGATAATACAGAAAATGATAATACAGAAAATGATAATACAGAAAATGGTAATACAGAAAATGGTAATACAGAAAATGGTAATACAGAAAATGATAATACAGAAAATGGTAATACAGAAAATGGTAATACAGAAAATGATAATACAGAAAATGATAATACAGAAAATGGTAATACAGAAAATGATAATACAGAAAATGGTAATACAGAAAATGGTAATACAGAAAATGGTAATACAGAAAATGGTAATACAGAAAATGGTAATACAGAAAATGATAATACAGAAAATGATAATACAGAAAATGATAATACAGAAAATGGTAATACAGAAAATGGTAATACCAAAAATGATAATACAGAAAATGATAATACAGAAAATGATAATACAGAAAATGATAATACAGAAAATGATAATACAGAAAATGGTAATACAGAAAATGATAATACAGAAAATGGTAATACAGAAAATGATAATACAGAAAATGGTAATAGAGAAAATGATAATACAGAAAATGGTAATACAGAAAATGGTAATACAGAAAATGGTAATACAGAAAATGATAATACAGAAAATGGTAATACAGAAAATGGTAATACAGAAAATGGTAATACAGAAAATGATAATACAGAAAATGGTAATACAGAAAATGATAATACAGAAAATGATAATACAGAAAATGATAATACAGAAAATGGTAATACAGAAAATGATAATACAGAAAATGATAATACAGAAAATGATAATACAGAAAATGATAATACAGAAAATGATAATACAGAAAATGATAATACAGAAAATGATAATACAGAAAATGATAATACAGAAAATGATAATACAGAAAATGATAATACAGAAAATGGTAATACAGAAAATGATAATACAGAAAATGATAATACAGAAAATGATAATACAGAAAATGATAATACAGAAAATGATAATACAGAAAATGGTAATACAGAAAATGATAATACAGAAAATGGTAATACAGAAAATGATAATACAGAAAATGATAATAATAGAAAATGATAATACAGAAAATGATAATACAGAAAATGATAATACAGAAAATGATAATACAGAAAATGATAATACAGAAAATGGTAATACAGAAAATGATAATACAGAAAATGGTAATACAGAAAATGATAATACAGAAAATGTTAATACAGAAAATGATAATACAGAAAATGATAATACAGAAAATGGTAATACAGAAAATGATAATACAGAAAATGATAATACAGAAAATGGTAATACAGAAAATGGTAATACAGAAAATGGTAATACAGAAAATGATAATACAGAAAATGGTAATACAGAAAATGGTAATACAGAAAATGGTAATACAGAAAATGATAATACAGAAAATGGTAATACAGAAAATGGTAATACAGAAAATGGTAATACAGAAAATGATAATACAGAAAATGATAATACAGAAAATGGTAATACAGAAAATGATAATACAGAAAATGATAATACAGAAAATGGTAATACAGAAAATGATAATACAGAAAATGGTAATACAGAAAATGGTAATACAGAAAATGGTAATACAGAAAATGGTAATACAGAAAATGGTAATACAGAAAATGGTAATACAGAAAATGGTAATACAGAAAATGGTAATACAGAAAATGGTAATACAGAAAATGGTAATACAGAAAATGATAATACAGAAAATGGTAATACAGAAAATGGTAATACAGAAAATGGTAATACAGAAAATGATAATACAGAAAATGATAATACAGAAAATGGTAATACAGAAAATGGTAATACAGAAAATGATAATACAGAAAATGGTAATACAGAAAATGGTAATACAGAAAATGATAATACAGAAAATGGTAATACAGAAAATGGTAATACAGAAAATGGTAATACAGAAAATGATAATACAGAAAATGGTAATACAGAAAATGATAATACAGAAAATGGTAATACAGAAAATGATAATACAGAAAATGATAATACAGAAAATGGTAATACAGAAAATGGTAATACAGAAAATGATAATACAGAAAATGGTAATACAGAAAATGATAATACAGAAAATGGTAATACAGAAAATGGTAATACAGAAAATGATAATACAGAAAATGATAATACAGAAAATGGTAATACAGAAAATGGTAATACAGAAAATGATAATACAGAAAATGATAATACAGAAAATGGTAATACAGAAAATGGTAATACAGAAAATGGTAATACAGAAAATGGTAATACAGAAAATGGTAATACAGAAAATGGTAATACAGAAAATGGTAATACAGAAAATGATAATACAGAAAATGGTAATACAGAAAATGATAATACAGAAAATGGTAATACAGAAAATGATAATACAGAAAATGATAATACAGAAAATGATAATACAGAAAATGATAATACAGAAAATGATAATACAGAAAATGGTAATACAGAAAATGATAATACAGAAAATGATAATACAGAAAATGATAATACAGAAAATGATAATACAGAAAATGGTAATACAGAAAATGATAATACAGAAAATGGTAATACAGAAAATGATAATACAGAAAATGATAATACAGAAAATTATAATACAGAAAAATGGTAAAACACAAAATGTTAATACAGAAAATGATAATACAGAAAATGATAATACAGAAAATGGTAATACAGAAAATGGTAATACAGAAAATGATAATACAGAAAATGATAATACAGAAAATGATAATACAGAAAATGATAATACAGAAAATGATAATACAGAAAATGATAATACAGAAAATGATAATACAGAAAATGGTAATACAGAAAATGATAATACAGAAAATGATAATACAGAAAATGGTAATACAGAAAATGATAATACAGAAAATGGTAATACAGAAAATGATAATACAGAAAATGGTAATACAGAAAATGATAATACAGAAAATGATAATACAGAAAATGATAATACAGAAAATGATAATACAGAAAATGATAATACAGAAAATGGTAATACAGAAAATGATAATACAGAAAATGATAATACAGAAAATGATAATACAGAAAATGATAATACAGAAAATGGTAATACAGAAAATGGTAATACAGAAAATCGTAATACAGAAAATGGTAATACAGAAAATGATAATACAGAAAATGATAAAACAGAAAATGATAATACAGAAAATGATAATACAGAAAATGATAAAACAGAAAATGATAAAACAGAAAATGATAATACAGAAAATGATAATACAGAAAATGATAATACAGAAAATGGTAATACAGAAAATGGTAATACAGAAAATGATAATACAGAAAATGATAATACAGAAAATGGTAATACAGAAAATGATAATACAGAAAATGATAATACAGAAAATGGTAATACAGAAAATGATAATACAGAAAATGATAATACAGAAAATGGTAATACAGAAAATGGTAATACAGAAAATGATAATACAGAAAATGGTAATACAGAAAATGATAATACAGAAAATGATAAAACAGAAAATGATAATACAGAAAATGATAATACAGAAAATGATAAAACAGAAAATGATAAAACAGAAAATGATAATACAGAAAATGATAATACAGAAAATGATAATACAGAAAATGATAATACAGAAAATGGTAATACAGAAAATGATAATACAGAAAATGATAATACAGAAAATGGTAATACAGAAAATGGTAATACAGAAAATGATAATACAGAAAATGGTAATACAGAAAATGATAATACAGAAAATGATAATACAGAAAATGATAATACAGAAAATGGTAATACAGAAAATGATAATACAGAAAATGATAATACAGAAAATGGTAATACAGAAAATGATAATACAGAAAATGATAATACAGAAAATGGTAATACAGAAAATGGTAATACAGAAAATGGTAATACAGAAAATGGTAATACAGAAAATGATAATACAGAAAATGATAATACAGAAAATGATAATACAGAAAATGGTAATACAGAAAATGATAATACAGAAAATGATAATACAGAAAATGGTAATACAGAAAATGATAATACAGAAAATGATAATACAGAAAATGGTAATACAGAAAATGATAATACAGAAAATGATAATACAGAAAATGATAATACAGAAAATGATAATACAGAAAATGATAATACAGAAAATGATAATACAGAAAATGATAATACAGAAAATGATAATACAGAAAATGGTAATACAGAAAATGATAATACAGAAAATGATAATACAGAAAATGGTAATACAGAAAATGGTAATACAGAAAATGATAATACAGAAAATGATAATACAGAAAATGGTAATACAGAAAATGATAATACAGAAAATGATAATACAGAAAATGGTAATACAGTAAATGGTAATACCGAAAATGGTAATACAGAAAATGATAATACAGAAAATGGTAATACAGAAAATGGTAATACAGAAAATGATAATACAGAAAATGATAATACAGAAAATGATAATACAGAAAATGATAATACAGAAAATGATAATACAGAAAATGGTGATACAGAAAATGGTAATACAGAAAATGATAATACAGAAAATGATAAAACAGAAAATGATAAAACAGAAAATGATAATACAGAAAATGATAATACAGAAAATGATAATACAGAAAATGATAATACAGAAAATGGTAATACAGAAAATGATAATACAGAAAATGATAATACAGAAAATGGTAATACAGAAAATGATAATACAGAAAATGGTAATACAGAAAATGATAATACAGAAAATGATAATACAGAAAATGGTAATACAGAAAATGGTAATACAGAAAATGATAATACAGAAAATGGTAATACAGAAAATGATAATACAGAAAATGATAATACAGAAAATGATAATACAGAAAATGGTAATACAGAAAATGATAATACAGAAAATGATAATACAGAAAATGGTAATACAGAAAATGATAATACAGAAAATGATAATACAGAAAATGGTAATACAGAAAATGGTAATACAGAAAATGGTAATACAGAAAATGGTAATACAGAAAATGATAATACAGAAAATGATAACACAGAAAATGATAATACAGAAAATGGTAATACAGAAAATGATAATACAGAAAATGATAATACAGAAAATGGTAATACAGAAAATGATAATACAGAAAATGATAATACAGAAAATGGTAGTACAGAAAATGATAATACAGAAAATGATAATACAGAAAATGATAATACAGAAAATGATAATACAGAAAATGATAATACAGAAAATGATAATACAGAAAATGATAATACAGAAAATGATAATACAGAAAATGGTAATACAGAAAATGATAATACAGAAAATGGTAATACAGAAAATGGTAATACAGAAAATGATAATACAGAAAATGATAATACAGAAAATGGTAATACAGAAAATGATAATACAGAAAATGATAATACAGAAAATGGTAATACAGTAAATGGTAATACCGAAAATGGTAATACAGAAAATGATAATACAGAAAATGGTAATACAGAAAATGATAATACAGAAAATGAAAATACAGAAAATGATAATACAGAAAATGATAATGCAGAAAATGATAATACAGAAAATGATAATACAGAAAATGGTAATACAGAAAATGATAATACAGAAAATGATAATACAGAAAATGATAATACAGAAAATGATAATACAGAAAATGATAATACAGAAAATGGTGATACAGAAAATGATAATACAGAAAATGGTGATACAGAAAATGGTAATACAGAAAATGATAATACAGAAAATGATAATACAGAAAATGGTAATACAGAAAATGATAATACAGAAAATGATAATACAGAAAATGGTAATACAGAAAATGATAATACAGAAAATGATAATACAGAAAATGATAATACAGAAAATGATAATACAGAAAATGATAATACAGAAAATGATAATACAGAAAATGGTAATACAAAAAATGATAATACAGAAAATGATAATACAGAAAATGATAATACAGAAAATGATAATACAGAAAATGATAATACAGAAAATGATAATACAGAAAATGATAATACAGAAAATGATAAAACAGAAAATGGTAATACAGAAAATGATAATACAGAAAATGATAATACAGAAAATGATAATACAGAAAATGATAATACAGAAAATGATAATACAGAAAATGATAATACAGAAAATGATAAAACAGAAAATGATAATACAGAAAATGATAAAACAGAAAATGATAATACAGAAAATGATAAAACAGAAAATGATAATACAGAAAATGATAAAACAGAAAATGATAATACAGAAAATGATAATACAGAAAATGATAATACAGAAAATGATAAAACAGAAAATGATAATACAGAAAATGATAATACAGAAAATGATAATACAGAAAATGATAATACAGAAAATGATAAAACAGAAAATGATAATACAGAAAATGATAAAACAGAAAATGATAATACAGAAAATGATAAAACAGAAAATGATAATACAGAAAATGATAATACAGAAAATGATAATACAGAAAATGATAAAACAGAAAATGATAATACAGAAAATGATAATACAGAAAATGATAAAACAGAAAATGATAATACAGAAAATGATCATAATGCTCAAGACATAGACATGATGCTCAATCTGTAATATGAAAGGAGCTCGTTCTCGGCATGTCTATGTTCGTGTGTGACTGTGCGTCCATAATATTATCCTTTGTCGCTTTGACATAACTCTGTCGCTTTGACATAACTCGATTGACATAACTCTGTCAATGTCGCTAGTTGTGTCGAGACAGTCCACTAACAATGTACATACTGCCCCTTCAGTATATTCAGGTGTACAGTGGAGAGGTACTGCTATGGTTCTGACCACTGTCGGTCAACTTGACACGTTTTTTTTTTGTTTGTTTTTTTGTACAAGATCGAGGCTTGAGTAAGAGCTAACATTAATCACAAAAAAAACAATCGGACACATAAAACATATAATAAAGGGTGCGTGAGCCAAGATGGGGGGAGAGAGAGGGAAGCACACAAGTACAACAGCAGAGAACAGGGACATCATGAGACCTGTGAGGGAGAGGGCTTAGGGGGGTGGGCATGGGAAGGCAGGTTTGGGGGGGGGGGGGGTGGGAGAGGTAAAAAAAAAACAACACATGGGCACTGGTAGGACTTCCAGGATAAGAAGTCGGTATTTCAAAAAAGTGGATCTTGGGTGAATTAACAGGTAGAAAAGATCAAGGTTTTGGATGGGGGAAGATAAGCGATGGTGGTGAACAGCTGTTTTAAAGACCTGGAGGGGGGAGTGGGATTGAAATTTCTTTCTTTTTAAATGTAATTTTTTTTTTTTCATGATTTCTGCAACAAACCAATTCTTTCCCATGAAGATTTATGATCAAAAGGGTTCTGCCACTTTCTCTACCCGTAAGTAAAAATAGTGATTGAATGATTAATTGGGATATTATTGTTTTCGTTTTCTCGGTCTTCACGTCGTCTATTATGTCATCGTCACATCCTCTATTACCCCTTCATTCGCTACAAAACTACTTTATAAACTTGTCAACCAACTTGTTGTCATCTGTGCTGCAGACGAACCTTTCACGAGCTGTGCTTCGTTAGACAAAGCAGAGATGAATAAATGATCGTGAAGTCACGTTGTAACAATCCTCATCAATTGATTACAATATTGTAACCTTTTCGAAGTCACAAATTGTACTTTTATTTGTTCATTTTGTCTTTCTCAGCATTTTATCTGCTCGGGATTTTACAGAGTATTACCTTAATTGTTCATGATAGTTTTCATTTCATATGTAACCGGTGTGTGTGTGTGTGTGTGTGTGTGTGTGTGTGTGTGTGTGTGTGTGTTGTACCGGTGCATGTGTAGGTTGTACCGGTGTATGATGGCATCCTTTGCGGTCTCCATGTACGTTATTGTTTATGAACGGATACAACACAGTTCTTTCGAGTACTGAAAAAACTTCTGTCCAGTTGACGAATGACATGTCATGTTGGTGCCTGAGGCGAAGAGACATTTGAAATGACTGAGGTCACGGGGCTGTTCTTGGAACAGCAAAGCTTTATTCCGCCTCGTGTCCTAAACAGAGGTGTGTGTGTGTGTGTGTGTTCGTGTGTGTGTGTGTGTGTGTGTGGAGGGGGGATGTGTGTGTGTGTGTGTGTGTGTGTGTGTGTGTGTGTGTGTGTGTGTGTGTGTGTGTGTACAGTGGGAATTTGTCATGAATTGCTACTCGCAGAGAGCACAATTGTTTGGAAATTAATGGCTCTGCGAAGTCTTCAGCATCGTTTTGGGTCTTTGTGCTCTTTGTTCACAGGTATCCATCTGATTGAATAGCTGTGTGTATTCAAAACCGAACGGACCACCGACTCGCTAAGGTAGGCAAGGTGTGCCTCTGATGTTTCGATTACTGCTTGATCCTCAACCAGGTGATGTGCAGACATCTTGTAAACGATGTTATCCTCTGGAGGAAATGGAAGGTGACTGCCATGAGCACATTGACCACATGGTGGAAGGTAACGTCATTTTCCTCAACGCCTTGCATTTGCGGTCAGGTCAGGTGTGTCTTTTGTACAAAGGGGTGTTGGAGGGGGATTTGGAGGGCGAGTTGGAGGGGATGCAGGAGAGGGTGTTGGAGGAGGAGTTGAAGGAGATGCAGGAGAGGGTGTTGGAGGAGATGCAGGAGAGGGTGTTGAAGGAGGAGTTGAAGGAGATGCAGGAGAGGGTGTTGGAGGAGGAGTTGAAGGAGATGCAGGAGAGGGTGTTGGAGTAGATGCAGGAGAGGGTGTTGGAGGAGGAGTTGAAGGAGATGCAGGAGAGGGTGTTGGAGGAGATGCAGGAGAGGGTGTTAGAGGAGGAGTTGAAGGAGATGCAGGAGAGGATGTTCGAGGAGATGCAGGAGAGGGTGTTGGAGGAGGAGTTGAAGGAGATGCAGGAGAGGGTGTTGGAGGAGATGCAGGAGAGGGTGTTAGAGGAGGAGTTGAAGGAGATGCAGGAGAGGGTGTTGGAGGAGATGCAGGAGAGGGTGTTAGAGGAGGAGTTGAAGGAGATGCAGGAGAGGGTGTTGGAGGAGATGCAGGAGAGGGTGTTGGAGGA
Source organism: Myxine glutinosa (assembly GCF_964187855.1). Lineage (NCBI taxonomy): Eukaryota > Metazoa > Chordata > Myxini > Myxiniformes > Myxinidae > Myxine > Myxine glutinosa. The sequence goes on along the minus strand of NC_136262.1, from coordinate 269,197,343 downwards.
GGAGTTGAAGGAGATGCAGGAGAGGGTGTTGGAGGAGATGCAGGAGAGGGTGTTGGAGGAGGAGTTGAAGGAGATGCAGGAGAGGGTGTTGGAAGGGGAGATGGAGGAGATACAGGAGAGGGTGTTGGAGGGGATGTTGGAGGCGGTGTTGGATGAGATGTTGGAGGAGGTGTTGGAGGAGGTGTTGGAGGGGGTGTTGGAGGAGGTATTGGAGGGGAGTTGGAGAGGGTGTCGGAGGGAGAGATGGAGAGGGTGTTGGAGGGAGAGTCGGAGGGAGAGTCGGAGGGAGAGTCGGAGAGGGTGTCGGAGAGGGTGTCGGAGAGGGTGTCGTAGGGGGATGTCGGTGGGGGGGTGTCGGAGGGGGGTGTCGGAGGGGGTGTGTCGGAGGGGGGGGGGCGTCGGAGGGGGGTGTCCGAGGGGGGGATGTGGGGAAGGGGAGAGTCGGGGTGGGGGAGAGTCGGGGTGGGGGAGAGTCGGGGTGGGGAAGAGTCGGGGGGGGGGGGGGAGGAGAGGGAGAGGATGTCGCATGTCGGAGAGGGAGTTGGAGTGTGTTCACATGTAGTACACAATGTCGTTCCATGTCTTGCGGTTGCATTTCTGGCTGGAGACCAGAAATCAGGGGATGGGGGGAGAGTCGGGGGGGGAGGGAGATTCGGGGGGGGAGTCGGGGGAGGGAGAGGGGAGTCGGAGGGGGGGGGGGGGCGAGAGAGGAGAGTCGGGTGGAGGGAGAGGAGAGTCGGGTGGGGGGAGAGGAGATTCGGGTGGGGGGAGAGTCGGGGGGGGGGAGTCGGGGGGAGAGTCGTGGGGGGGAGAGTCAGGGGGGGAGAGAGAGGAGAGTCGGGGGGGGGGAGGAGAGAGGAGAGTCAGGGGGGGAGAGGTGAGTCGGGGGGGAGGAGAGTCGGGGGGGGGGGAGAGGAGAGTCGGGGGGGGGGGGGGAGAGGAGAGTCAGGGGGGAGAGGAGAGTCGGGGGGGGGGGAGGAGAGTCGGGGGGGGGAGAGAATGTCGGAGACGATGTCGCATGTCGGAGAGGGAGTTGGAGTGTGTTCACATGTAGAACACAATGTCATTCCAAATGTCTTGCGGTTGCATTTCTGGTCACACACTTATGAATTTTGTGTCTCGAGCCCTGTATTTCATGTGTCGTGTAACAATTTCGTTTTTTTTTTTTTTTTTTTTTTTGTATACTGAATCGAGGCTCGTGAAAGAGCTGACATTTACTTCACAAACAAATCAACCAGACAAACAAAATATATAAAAAGAGGGAGCGGAAGACAAGAGAAGGGGAAGCACACAAACACTTGAGAGCACACAACATTTAAGAGCAGGGAGATGTGTGGGAGGGAGAGGGCTTGGTGGGAGGAGGCGTGGGAAGGGGGGAAGGGGAGGGAGAAGTATAAAACACAAGGACACCAAGGACTTCCAGGACAGAAGTTGGTATTTCAAAAAAGTGGAATTGGGGTGAAATTAGCGGGGATAGAAAAGATCAAGGTTTTGGATGGGGGAAGATAAGAGATGGTGGTGAACAGCTGTTTTAAAGACCTGGAGGGTGGAGTGGGATTGAAGAGAGTGAGGGAGTTTGTTCCAGAGGCGGGAGAAAAGAGGAATGAAGGAGTGAAGGTGAGCAGTGAGTCTTGATTTTGGCAGTTTAACCATAAGAGGGTTGCAGGCAGATTTTGTGCGACCTGTAGGAATATTTGCGGGACAGAGCCCAGAGAGAGCTGGGGGTGGGGGGGGTGGGGGGCAAGGCCAGAGAGGAGTCGGTAGAAGACGGAAAGACCACCAACCTGCCTGCGGTGAGTGAGTGAGAGGCCCTTGGAGTTAGCTTCATCGCAGGAGATTCCAATGATTCTGGATGCTTTGGTTTCAACAGCGTGAAGACGAGCTAGGTGTGAGGCAGGAGCACCAGCCCAGAGGGGAGAGCAGTATTGCATTGAGCTGCGGATGAAAGCCTTGTATGTGGTGAGGAGCTCAGGTGTGCCAAGGAAGGACTTCGCACGACGGAGGATGCCCAGTTGGCGACTGGCTTTGGAGGCCAGATTTGAAATGTGGTTTTCCCAGGAAAGATCATGGCAGATAGTGAGACCCAAAAGCTTGAGTGACAGAACTTCTTGGAGAGGATTATTCAGAAAGTGGATGGGAGGGTTGTCCAGTCGGTCTTTTCGGAGAGACATCGTAAGAGTGTGAGATTTGTCAGGATCGAAAGACATGGTCCACTTCATAATATTTGTCGATAATGACCTCCTTGTTTTGCGACTCTCCAGAATGTGAGTCTGTATGCAGAACCTGCACACAAAGGTGTATTCAACGCATCGACCTCTATGACATTGTTCCCCAATTTAACTCACAATCCTTCTGCTTGTTATATTATTTGCAGAATCGAGTTTGAAACTTTTGATTCTTGACATGTTCTCTGGTTTGATTGGAACATGTTGTGATATCTGCTTTATTCTCGTCTTCTGGTCACTCTGGCCTCCTATTGCACTGTGCTTAATAGGATGACAGCTTGACTTTTTGCTTTTTTGCACATATTACTCATCATTGTAACATTCACTCTACGTCGGAATGCCAAATAGAGAATCATTCGGCCCTGTGCGCCATTGTTTGAATTGTTTGAATGTCCAACTTGTTTTCTTTATCCATTCGAGGCCAAACTGCAGTGACTTTTCTCCCCGTAAGAAGTTCCTCCAGTGAAAGGAACACTTGTGAAGATGATGTCTGCTGTTACATCGAATCTTGAGCCATTACATTCTGTTGTGCGATGTCCTTGCATCATTGTAACCCAAGGACCAGGTGTTGCTTTCTCTTGACCACGACCCTTCAGCAACAGGTGATTGACGCTTATCTTTACGGGTCTGCTCTGGTCCATCTAATGATCATTTTTCACGACCAGCTTCACCAATCACCAACCCTGAGATGATCTCGCTTTTTGATATAATACTTATGGATGAAATGGCTCGGATTGTCTGACCCTCAAAACGAAGTGTGAACTTTGTGTGCCACACCTGCCAGTTCACCTTCATTTGTTGCACATTATTCAAGTCAGACGAAGTCACATACGAACACAGCACCCATTAGCTCATAATTATTGTAGTGAAAGGAAATTGTGAAAAAAATATTTTTTGATATAATTTCTACTTGAAATAATGTAGAAGAGCAGATACAAAAGACTGATATTGAAGAAAGATAATATAACCAAGTGGTTAAATTGACCCTGACCATTTGTTCACTGGTGTTCACGATGAACTCGAACCTTTGGTGATCGGACTCTAGATATCAATGTGAAACTTTGTGTACTTCTTTATGAAAACGCACTTGAGGATCATCTGGAATTCGAAGATCCCCTTAAAATGATTGATGTATCATCAAGGAAAACAACCAACAACTAGATGGTATTCATAGTGAATGCTTACCCGGCACAGTAAACTTGGTGTGAGCCAACTCTTCTCTTTTTTAAGGTTTAAAAAAAATTTGATCCAATATGGCTGCCAGACCACGTGAGCGATTACATCATAAATTTATACTCTCTAATATAATTGTTGCGTAGTTCACGCTCAAGAAATTTCAAACTGATCAGACGAAGTGTTGTCCCTGTTGAATTATGACGTCATAATTTAGACACCAACTACGTCATCATTAACAACACTTATTCCCCATGTGGAGTTCTTTACATGAGCCACGGTTCAATTTTTTCCATCGAGTGGTTTTGGAGATATCAAGGTGCAACATTTTTCGGTTTTTCCAAGATGGGGTCCGTACCACGTGACCTATGACGTCATAATTATTATATGGGGGAAAAAATTCGACAGGTGGAGGTGCTCCTATGAAAACATTTCGTGTCAATCGGGCCAACGGTTGCCGTATTATTGAATTATTGTGAGTATAATTATTGAAGAAGTTGAGGTAGTTGTTTTTAAACTCGCTGAACGAATCGAACAACAAATCTAAGCCGACAACGTCGGGTTCCTCCATCGGAATATCGCAAAGGGTGTTTTGGATCAGCAATAATGATTCCAAATTTCTTTCGTTTTCTTTTTTCTTTACAAGATCGAGGCTCATTGCATACGTGATTGAGAGTAAGGAAAGAAAGCAAGTATGGGAGAAACACTGCAACCTGTAAGTAGGATAGAGTTGGATTTGGTAGGATTCATGGGGGTGAAGAAAAATCATGAGTAAGGATTCTTATCCCAGGATTCACATGATATGAGATGGTGATGATCACTGTTTTAACACCTGGAGAGAAGTGGAGGATTTAGCTGCCTTGCAATGGCAATTCCGCAAATGGAGGAGAAAAGAACAAAAGTGTGACAGTGTGTGGTGATACTGTGGCGGACACGAAAGCTCACTGGCGTGATGGCATCATTCCGCACACCAAGTGGGCGGCGGCCATGCCCGAGGGGTAGGCGTGGCCGTGGGATATACACCGGGCGCGCAGCCCGGAGCGCTCCAGTGCTACAGTGGAGCTCTTGTAATAAAGACTCTTTGAACTTACCGCGTTGTCCGCTTCCTCCTTGCTAAACAAGTAGCGCGCGTAGCACCGCGCTTCATTGGTGACTCCGACGTTCTGGTCAGCCGTCGTTGACCACCCGAACCCGCCACAGCAATGGCAACCAACGCGGTCACAATCAAACTCCCCGAGTTCTGGGAGGCTCAAGCTGAAGTTTGGTTCCTGCAGGCAGAAGCCCAGTTCCGACTTCGAGGCATCACGGTGGACGAGACCATGTACTGCCACATGGTTGCCTCCCTCGGGCCCGGCACGGCCGCCCAAGTCGTGTCGGTCCTGAGGAACCCACCGGCCGATGGCAGGTACGAGGCAATCAAGCGTCTCCTCCTCGCCACGTTCGGCCTCACGGTGGATGCATGGGCCGACCGCCTCCTGGACCTCCCCAAGCTCGGTGACATGCGACCGTCGGTCCGCATGGACCATATGCTGTCGCTGATGGGCGACGAAACCCCGAACGCTCTATGCCGGGCGTTATTTCGATGCCAGCTGCCGGCACGAGTACGCCTCGCGTTGGCCGGTTCTGCGACGACGGAACCCCGAGCTCTCGCTGCCGAGGCCGACAAGTTCATCGGGGCTTTGGACATGCAGGCGAGTTTTGGCGCGGCCGTCGCGCATCCCGAGGCTGATGCACACCTTGTGGCTGATGCTGATGCACACCTCGCGGCCGCCGCCACGCCCCGCCCACCACTGCCGCCGCGGAGAAAACCACGGCCTCAGCCGCCTCCGCCGCCAACCTGGTGTTTTTTCCACGCCCAGTTCGGCCACGAGGCTTGGCAATGTCGCCCGCCGTGCTCATTCGGCAGGTCGGGCAACGCCCGGGCCGGCCCACGGTAGTGGCACTGAGCGCCGGCCGTTCAAACAGCCTACTGTTCATCACGGACACCTTATCCGGGCGCCGTTACCTGTGCGACACGGGAGCGCAGGTGAGTGTCGTTCCCGCCGGTACGTCCGACAAGCAGACCGCGGGCCGGGGCCCCGCGCTGCTTGCTGCCAACGGTACGTCCATTCGCACATACGGAAAACGCTGCCTTTCTCTGCGGTTCGGAGGGCAGGTTTTCCGGTGGTCGTTCGTCACTGCCGACGTGCCTATGGCACTGCTTGGCGCGGACTTCCTCTGTGCCAATGGCCTGTTGGTGGACGTAAAGCACAGAAGGCTTGTCCAGGCCGAACGTTCAGCGCGCTCGCTTGCGCGCTGCCCGCCTCGTTGAGCAGCTCCCGGATGAAAGCGCTCGCAAAGGCCGTTGGCCTGGGGGTGGTAGGCCGTGGTGCGGTGCAGTTTGACGCCGAGCCCTTGCACCACCGCTCCCCAGAGCTCCGAGGTGAACTGGGGGCCGCGGTTGGACGAGATGTCCGAGGGGGCACCGAACCGGGCAACCCACGTGGCGATGAAGGCTTGCGCGACGTCAGCCGCAGTCGTCGCCGCCAATGGCATGTCCTCCGGCCACAGGGTGGTGCGGTCCACCATGGTGAGGAGGTGGGTGAACCCCCGCGAGGGGGGCAGAGGTCCCACCAAGTCGACATGGACGTGGTCGAACCGACGCTCGGGCACCGTAAACAGGGCCAACGGGGCCTGGGTGTGGCGGTGGACCTTTGCGCGCTGGCACGCGAGGCACGTCCTGGCCCAGTCGTGGACGTTCTTCCTAAGGCCATGCCAGATGAACTTCGCCACGACGAGTTTCTGGGAGGCCTTTGTGCCTGGGTGGGACAGGCGGTGGATGGCGTCGAAAACCGGGCGCTGCCAGCCAGCGGGCACGATGGGGCGAGGCCGGCCGAGGGAGACGTCGCACAAGAGGGCCGTGCCTGCGACGTCGAACGGCACCTCGGTGACGCGGAGGCCCATGACGGCGGTCCGCAAGGCCTGGACGTCAGGGTCAGCGGTCTGGTCCTCCGCCATCCGGGCATAGTCGATCCCGAGGTGGACTGCGTGTGCGACGGCCCGGGAAAGGCAATCCGCCACCGGGTTGTCTTTACCTGCGACGTGACGGTTGTCTGTCGTGTACTCCGACATGGCAGAGAGGTGACGTTGCTGCCGGGCCGACCATGGCTCAGCGACCTTGGCCATCGCGAACACAAGGGGCTTGTGGTCGACGAAAGCTGTGAACGGGCGGCCCTCGAACAGATGGCGGAAGTGTCGGACCGCCAGGTGGAGCCCGAGCAGCTCGCTCGGTGCTGTAGCGGCGTTCGTGTGGGCGAAGCTGTCGGCTAAAAAACGCCAGCGGCTGCCAAGCCCCACGCACCCACTGCTCGTGCACCGCGCCCACCGCGTAGTCCGATGCGTCGGTGGTGAGGGCGATCGGTGCATCGGGCGCCGGGTGTGCCAGCATGGTGGCATTGGCCAAGGCCAGCGTTGCGCCCGCAAATGCCATGGCCATCGGCTCCGACCAGGCGATGTCACCTTTGCCCGGCTTTCCCCGGAGGGCCTCGTGCAGGGGGCGCAGGAGCTGGGCGACGCAGGGCACGAAGTGGTGGTAAAAATTGACCATGCCCAGGAATTCCTGGAGCCCCTTGATCGTGCGGGGGCGCGGAAAACTCCGGACGGCCTCCACCTTGGCCGGTAAAGGAATGGCCCCGTGCCTGGTGATGCGGTGCCCCAAGAAGTCGATGGCGGTGACGCCGAAACGGCACTTCGCGGGGTTGATGATCAGGCTTCGCTGGCCCAGGCTTCTGAAGAGTGTGCGAAGGTGGAGCAGGTGCTCCTCCCGGGATGCGCTCGCGACTAGGATGTCGTCCAGGTAGACGTAGATGAAAGGTAAGTCGCGCAATACACTGTCCACGAGCCGCTGGAACGCCTGGGCCGCATTCTTCAACGCAAAAGGTATCCGCAGGAACTCAAAGAGGCCGAAAGGGGTGATGACGGCCGTCTTTGGGACATCGTCCGGTTGTATGGGGACCTGGTGGTAGCCCCGGATGAGGTCCACCTTGGAGAACACGGTCGTGTTTGCCAACTGGGCGGAAAAGTCTTGGATATGCGGGACCGGGTAGCGGTCGGGGGTGGTGGCATCGTTGAGCCGGCGGTAGTCACCGCACGGCCGCCATCCGCCACCGAGCTTCGGCATAATGTGCAGAGGAGAGGCCCAAGCGCTGTTGGAGCGCCGTACGATACCCAGCCGTTCCAGCGTGGCGAACTCCGCTTTCGCCACGGCAAGCTTCGTGGGGCCGAGGCGGTGCGCCCGGGCTTAGACCGGTGGGCCGATGGTGGGGATATGGTGCTCCACCCCGTGCTTGACGGCCACCGCTGAAAAGGTGGGCCGCGTGAGTGCCGGGAAACTGGCGAGGAGGCGGGTAAACTTGTCCGCTGCCGGAAGCATACAAACTAATCTCGCCGGGACGGAACCATTCAGCAAGCCGCTTGGCAAGCCGTTCGGTGAAACGCTCAGCGAGCTGCTCAACGAGCCGCTCAGCGAACAGGTGAGCGAGCTGAAGGTTTCGGCCTGGATGAGACGTCGACGCTTAACGTCCACCAACAGCCCATGCGCACAAAGGAAGTCCGCACCGAGCAGGGCCATTGGCACGCTGACGGTGACGAACGACCATTGGAAACGCTGCCCTCCGAACCGCAGTAAGAGGCAACGCTTCCCGAATGTGCGGATGGGTGTTCCATTGGCAGCAAGCAAAGTGGGGCCCCAGCCCGTGGCTTGCTTGTCGGACGCGGAGGCAGGGAGGATGCTTACCTGCACTCCCGTGTCGCATAGAAAACGACGACCAGACGACGTGTCCGTGATGAACAGGAGGCTGCCGGAATGGCCGACGCTCATGGCCGCACGTGAGCGCCGGCCCGGTCGTTTCCCGACCCGTCAAAAGAACACGGCGGGCGGCACGTTCTAGCCTTGCGGCCGAACCTGGTGTGATAGTCGCACCAGGTTTGCGGCGGTGGTGGCCGCGTCGGCCGTGCCGGCGGGGGTGGTGGTGGCGGCGGCGGTAGTGGGCGGGGCGTAGCAGCGGCCACGAGGGAAGCCGGGGGCGCTGTAGCCTCCGCACCGGGATCCACTACGGTGAGGAGGAGACGTTTGAGCGCCTCGTACTTGTGGTCGCCCGGCGGGCGCCGAAGGATAGACACGATGCGGGCGGCAGTGCCGGGCCCAAGGGCGGCGACCACGTGGTAGTACCGGGTCTCGTCCGCCGTGATGCCCCGGAGCTGGAATTGAGCTTCGGCTTGCACAAACCAAACGTCGTCTTGCGCTTCCCAGAACTCCGGGAGTTTGATGGCGAAGGCGTTGATAGCCATGGCGCGTTCGGGGGTCAGCAACGGCTGAACCAGTCGGGGTCACCAGTGTGGTGCTGTGCACACACGACTCGATTGCCAGTAAGGTAGGCCACAACGCGTGGATACAAACGAAAGCACTTTAATACAAGCTCGCACATCAGCACTGGGCGGGCTCGACCTTAGAGCCCGCATATATATCCCGAGGCCACGCCTTGCCCCCGGGCGTGGCCGAAGGGCCGAAAGGCGGGGCATGTATTTCAGTTCCACGCCCGGACGCTCGCGCCACCCACTGGTGCGCGGAATTATTGACCGTTGTGCCCGCCACACCCCGATCATAATTTGTACACTGAGAGTTCATGTACTCGGAGTACACTGAGAGTTCATGTACTCGGAGTACACTGAGAGTTCATGTACTCGGAGTACACTGAGAGTTCATGTACTCGGAGTACCCTGAGAGTTCATGTACTCAGAGTGTACTGAGTGTTCTTGTACTCAGAGTGTACTGAGTGTTCATGTACTCGGTGTACACTGAGAGTTCATGTACTCGGAGTACACTGAGAGTTCATGTACTCGGAGTACACTGAGAGTTCATGTACTCGGAATGTACTGAGTGTTCATGTACTCGGAGTGTACTGAGTGTTCTTGTACTCAGAGTACACTGAGTGTTCATGTACTCGGAGTACACTCAGTGTTCATGCACTCGGAGTGTACTGAGTGTTCATGTACTCGGAGTGTACTGAGTGTTCATGTGCTCGGAGTGTACTGAGTGTTCATGTACTCGGAGTGTACTGAGTGTTCATGTACTCGGAGTGTACTGAGTGTTCATGTACTCGGAGTGTACTGAGTGTTCATGTACTCGGAGTGTACTGAGTGTTCATGTACTCGGAGTGTACTGACTGTTCATGTACTCGGAGTGTACTAAGTGTTCATGTACACCGAGTGTACTGAGTGTTCATGTGCTTGGAGTGTACTGAGTGTTCTTGTACTCGGAGTGTACTGAGTGTTCATGTGCTCGGAGTGTACTGAGTGTTCATGTACTCGGAGTGTACTGAGTGTTCATGTACTCGGAGTGTACTGAGTGTTCATGTACTCAGAGTGCACTGAGTGTTCATGTACTCGGAGTGTACTGAGTGTTCATGTACTCGGAGTGTACTGAGTGTTCATGTACTCGGAGTGTACTGAGTGTTCATGTACTCGGAGTGCACTGAGTGTTCTGTACTCTGAGTGTACTGTGTGTTCATGTACTCGGAGTGTACTGAGTGTTCATGTACTCGGAGTGTACTGAGTGTTCTGTACTCTGAGTGTACTGAGTGTTCATGTACTCGGAGTGTACTGAGTGTTCATGTACTCGGAGTGTACTGAGTGTTCATGTACTCGGAGTGCACTGAGTGTTCTGTACTCTGAGTGTACTGAGTGTTCATGTACTCGGAGTGTACTGAGTGTTCATGTACTCGGAGTGCACTGAGTGTTCTGTACTCTGAGTGTACTGAGTGTTCATGTACTCGGAGTGTACTGAGTGTTCATGTACTCGGAGTGCACTGAGTGTTCTGTACTCTGAGTGTACTGTGTGTTCATGTACTCGGAGTGTACTGAGTGTTCATGTACTTGGAGTGCACTGAGTGTTCATGTACTCAGAGTGTACTGAGTGTTCATGTACTCGGAGTGCACTGAGTGTTCATGTACTCGGAGTGTACTGAGTGTTCATGTACTCGGAGTGTACTGAGTGTTCATGTACTCGGAGTGCACTGAGTGTTCTGTACTCTGAGTGTACTGTGTGTTCATGTACTCGGAGTGTACTGAGTGTTCATGTACTTGGAGTGCACTGAGTGTTCATGTACTCAGAGTGTACTGAGTGTTCATGTACTCGGAGTGCACTGAGTGTTCATGTACTCGGAGTGTACTGAGTGTTCATGTGCTCCACAAAACAGTATCCCTTTACTGGATAGTTCCACATATGGAGCCATTTATCTTCTCGTTAATACATTTACCGTCACAGTTAAGGTGCTGCTCGTTGATCATAAATTCCATGAGGTGGAATCTTCTCTCAGCAAGATTTGATAAAAACCAGAATACACTTCATGTCGTTCAACCAGATCCACCGGACTCCATGAATATAATCTTACATTCTTGCAACAGGTAAGCAGTGTGACCTTTATCCTCACGTCTCAATCCCCTGCCAACCACCACCCTTTTGGTGGAGTTACAGCGTTGTTTATAATCTATGGGGAAAAAATAAGCGAAATCTGGTGGTTTTATCTTGCAAAACATCTCACAAATTTCAGGATCAGCTGCTTCTGCAGGAGCAATTTGCATGAGTGACCCAATCATCGCCCATTCAGCCATTAAAATAAAATCATCAAATCATGATTGCCAGCCACGTGGGAGGCCGGACACCCTGGACAAGCTAAACATATCCAAATGTCTTCACAAATCCTCCTTAGATTGTTCCAAGATGGACAATTCAAAGAGTCAAAACTGAACGATCATTGAAAAGGAAATCCACAATCTGGTGAAATCCACGTACTGGTGAAATCCACAATCTGGTGCAATCCACAATCTGGTGCAATCCACGTACTGGTGAAATCCACAATCTGGTGCAATCCACAATCTGGTGCAATCCACAATCTGGTGAAATCCACAATCTGGTGAAATCCACATTCTGGTAAAATCCACAATCTGGTGAAATCCACGTACTGGTGAAATCCACAATCTGGTGAAATCCACATTCTAGTGAAATCCACATTCTAGTGAAATCAACAATCTGCTGAAATCCACGTACTGGTGAAATCCACAATCTGGTGCAATCCACAATCTGGTGCAATCCACGTACTGGTGAAATCCACAATCTGGTGCAATCCACAATCTGGTGCAATCCACAATCTGGTGAAATCCACAATCTGGTGAAATCCACATTCTGGTAAAATCCACAATCTGGTGAAATCCACGTACTGGTGAAATCCACAATCTGGTGAAATCCACATTCTAGTGAAATCCACATTCTAGTGAAATCAACAATCTGCTGAAATCCACAATCTGGTTCATTCCACAATCTGGTGAAATCCACAATCTGGTGAAATCCACAATCTGGTAAAATCCACAATCTGGTGAAATCCACAATCTGGTGCATTCCACAATCTGGTGAAATCCACAATCTGGTGAAATCCACAATCTGGTGCATTCCACAATCTGGTGAAATCCACAATCTGGTGAAATCCACAATCTGGTGAAATCCACATTCTAGTGAAATCCACATTCTAGTGAAATCAACAATCTGCTGAAATCCACAATCTGGTGAAATCCACATTCTAGTGAAATCCACAATCTGGTGAAATCCACATTCTAGTGAAATCCACATTATAGTGAAATCAACAATCTGCTGAAATCCACAATCTGGTGAAATCCACAATCTGGTGAAATCCACGTTCTGGTGAAATCCACAATCTGGTGAAATCCACGTTCTGGTGAAGTCCACATTCTAGTGAAATCCACATTTTGGTGAAATCCACATTCTGGTGAAATCCACAATCTGGTGAAATCCACATTCTGGTGAAGTCCTCATTCTGGTGAAATCCACATTCTAGTGAAATCCACATTATGGTGAAATCTACAATCTGGTGAAATCCACAATCTGGTGAAATCCACATTCTGGTGAAATCCACGTTCTGGTGAAGTCCTCATTCTAGTGAAGTCCACATTCTAGTGAAATCCACATTATGGTGAAATCCACATTATGGTGAAATCCACAATCTGGTGAAATCCACATTCTGGTGAAATCCACAATCTGGTGAAATCCACATTCTTGTGAAATCCACAATCTGGTGAAATCCACGTTCTGGTGAAATCCACAATCTGGTGAAATCCACAATCTGGTGAAATCCACGTTCTGGTGAAATCCACGTTCTGGTGAAATCCAGGTTCTGGTGAAATCCACGTTCTTGTGAAATCCACAATCAGGTGAAATCCACGTTCTAGTGAAATCCACATTCTGGTGAAATCCACAATCTGGTGAAATCCACAATCTGGTGAAATCCACGTTATATATATCTATCTATATATATATCTATCTATATATATATATCTATCTATATATATATATATATATATATATATATATCTATATATATATATATATATATATATATATATATATATATATATATATATATATATATATATATACATATATATCTATGTATATATATATATATATATATATATATATATATATATATATATATATACATATATATATATCTATATATATATATATATATATATATATATATCTATATATCTATGTATATATATATATATATATATATATATATATATATATATATATATATATATATATATATATCTATGTATATATATATATATATATATATATATATATATATATATATATATATATTGTAACGATTTTGAGAAGTGTGTAACGAATTTGAGAAGTGTAACGGTTTTTGAGAAGTGTAACAATTTTGGAGGAAGTGTAACGAATGTGAAAAACGTTACAATGTGAACGTTACAAAAAGTACGGTAACATCTTCGTAATGTAAATAATGGTCGCAACCGTCGTCCTAGTTAATTCCATGAAACTTACACGCAGGTCACGATATATCTTTTAAATAGTGTATTTCCTTATTCCATGTAGGCTAAATATGTGTTTTCCCACTAGATTGACTTTGCATTGTATCAAACAAAATAAGCGTAGGCCCTTCCAATTTCCCCAAAACCTCCCTTCCAATTGCCTTCCGCATTTTGGGCGGTTTTCTTCAAACCACCATTGGCCACGAGGTAGGGTTGGGGAAGAAAGGCGTGTCTCCACCTCGTCATAAGAGGGAAGGAGTGAACCAGCTCTAACAGCCAATCAACACCGCGGTGAGCGACCCGGTAGGCGTGCCCTGGGAGCCGGCGGCTTGATTTCGCCCGAGGTGATAAAAGCGACTGTAAGGGACTGCTTTACGAGATGAGCTGCGAGATGACTTGGAGAGGCCTTGGGAGATGAGCAAAGAGGCTGCACCAAGAGGTGAGATGCGAAACGCTCCAAGCCAAAGAGGAGAGGTACTCGGCAAGGAAACCAGCTTTGGAGAGACGCGCTGAAAGGAGGGAGACGGCCCCACCCCAAGAAGAGGAGCAGGTGTGCCGAACCAGCGCGTGACGTCTACCGCAGTGGATACACGACGGAGGGTTTCCCGCCAAAACCGCGAGGAATTGTGAGCTGCGGCCTCCCGACTTTGCCTCCCTCTCAAGCAATCCACCTCAAGCCTACCTGCCTGCATTATCCCCTGTGTAAGTGTGAACGTCCTGTCCTACTCATTGTCTTGGGGTTAAGTAAAAATGAATAGTGTAAGTTAACGATTCGCTGTGTTACTGCTTCTTCCATCCATTGCTTGTGTGTGTATAATAAAATCTGTTCTTCCTCCGTATTCTTCCTCTTCTTCTTTTTCTTTCTCTTTCGGTCGCTTTAGAGATTTCCCGATTGAATATCTGTGGGGCGATCTGGTCAACGTCGGGTGGAATCGGGTTTTAATCGGGGAGTAACTGTTCGGACGCGGTTAAATACACCACCGCTCGGTCAATATAACATCTAAAAGCCGCGTCTGTAACATTTGGTAGTCAGGAGTGGGGATTTGGAACCCTGGACCAAATTTTGGACACCAAATTGTACAAATTGTCTGTAACATTTGGTGTCGAGGAGTTGGATTCGGACCTGGGACTAAATTCAGTTAGGCCCAAATTTTGGAACACCAATTGTACCATTAGGGTAACATTTTGGTGTTGGGAAGTGGAATTCGATCCGGAGCGCGTTTCACGCGCTCGAAATTATTACGGCGAAATTTGATTTTGTTTTACGAAAATATAAAACCCGAATTTTGAGATCGCGCCATGGACAATCAAGGCGATCGGATGTCGGTGGGAGAGATAGACAGGGTGGAATCGACCCAGGACCTCAGGGAAATGTATGTGGAGGATAGGGAGGAGGAGAAAAATAGCAATGTGGTTACGGAGGTTTCAGACGCACAAAATGGCGCTCTCGCGCACGAGGTTGAGGGGGCCACGGCCGCGGAACCAATGAGCGCGACCCAAATGCAAGCCTTCATGACCCAATTCATGGTGGAAATGCAGAAAAAAAACGATAGTGAGAAAGTGGAAAGCAGAAAAAGGGGGGCCCTTATGGAGAGGCTAGAAGCAAAAATGGGGGTAATGAGGGACGAAGCGAGGGGTACCGGTGAGAAGGTAGACAAAAATTTTGAGGGGTTAGACAAGAAAATTGGGAAGTTAGACAATAATTTTGAGGAGTTAGACAAGAAAATTGGGAAGTTAGACAATAATTTTGAGGAGTTAGACAAGAAAATTGGGAAGTTAGACAATAATTTTGAGGGGTTAGACAACGGGATAAAAGAGGTGAAAAATGGGTTAATGGGGTTAGAAAATAGGATGGAGGACAAATTGCGGGAAATAGGGGAACAATCTGCCAGGGAAATCAAACAAATGGGAGAGCAGATAGAGGAGGTGAAAATCGGGGTAGAAACCAAACTGGATGCTCAGAGGGATGAATTGGGACAGATGAGGGTGGCATCTACAAAAGAGATGGAGGAAATACGACGAGGGGTAAGTGAGGAGGTTTCGGGGCTACGCGAAGAGGTAAAGCGAGGGGAGAAGCGTACGGAGAAAGAGGTGAGAAATAATACGGCTAAGTTACAAGGGGGAATAGAAGATCTGACGGAGGAGGTGGAACAGCTGACAGAGGGACAAACGAAATTAGTGGAGCAGGTTCAAAGGAACACTGCAGTACTCGGAGGGTTAAAGGCGACACAAAAAGAAATTAAAAACGAATTAATAGCGACACAGAGGCAATGTCAGATGGTACGGGAGGAACTGACAATGAGGGTGGACGAGGTGACAGAGATAATGGAGACAAAGGACCGGCAGGTGAGGATGCACATAGAGACGGTCACGGTAGCCCTAGAGGACGAACTTGAGGAGACGCACCGAGAAATAAAAGAGGTTAAACAAAAACTAGAGGAAGTGGAAGAAGAGGTGAGTGAAATTAAGAAGGGACGGACAGAAACTAAGAGAGAAATCCAGGAGGAGGTAATGGAATTGGTACAAAGTCGGTGCTCAACTCATAATGTGATGCTCACTAACCAAATAAAGAGTTTGCAGGTGGCAAAGGAGGTGCGGAGACGAAGTACGGAGGTGAGTGGCAATGTATATGATGTGAGGAAAGCGTCAGTCGGCTTGGGGATTGGTTTGGATCCGGGTGTTCATGAAAGGCCGTTGGTGAAATGTGTGACAGGTCAGGTGTGCGAAAAAAGAGGTGTGCGAGAATGTCCGACCATGGGGTGTGTGAGGAAAAAGTGCACGCCGAGGAGTGAGTGTGCCGTCAAGAGTGAGTTGGTCGAAGCGCGTGTGCGAGGGGGTACATGGAAGCGCGGTGTGGTGAGTGTTACGGAGGAAGTAACGAGAGAGTGTACACCTGTGGTGAGTGTTACGGAGGAAGTAACGAGAGAGTGTACACCTGTGGTGAGTGTTACAGAGGATGTAACGAGAGAGTGTACACCTGTGGTGAGTGTTACAGAGGATGTAACGAGGAAGTGTACGCCTGTGGTGAGTGTTACAGAGGATGTAACGGGAGGGTGTGCGCGAGAAAGGTGTGTAACGGACGGGTGCATGAGGAAAGAGTGTGCTGTCGAGAGTAAGGGTGAGTGCGTGACCGAGAGTGGAGGTGAGAGTAGTGAGAGTGAAACGGAGCGTGAGTTGGTTGTGACAGGTGAGCGAGGATGTACACCTGGAATGGTAGAGCGTGTGTGGGAAGGCACATTTGAGTTGGTAGTGAGGCACGTGGTTGGGTGTGCGAATGAGAGCACACCTGTGATTGTCACAGAGGAAGTGACCGAGGAGGGGGCGCGAAGAGGTGTGTTGGTGAGGTGTGCGACCAACGAATGTGTGCCAAAGTGTTCGGTGGTCAGGTGTGTGACCAAGTCGGCGAGCGGAATGAGTGTACCGAAGTGTGTAAGGAAAGGTACGAGGAGAATGGGAACAGCTGCATGTATGAGCAAGAAAGGGGTAGCGTATGCTTGTAAGAATCCAGGTGAAGCGTCGACGGTAACCAGGCTAGAGGTTAGAACGACTTATAGCCGAATCAGGCCTCTCGGTGCGCGTCGGGCAGCTTCGCGTGCCGCGAGGACCAGCGGGGATCCTGACCACAGCGGTTTCGAAAGAACCGCCGTACGCGATCCACGCTGTGCCTCGCTTGGAACGGCCGCGGCCGGGCTCCACTAGGCGGAGCGGGCAGCTGGATAGGAAGGGTCGTTATGGCGACCACGTTTTGTTGAGAGGTGCCGGCAGGTCGAGATCGGGACATTGGATGGCTCCACGCCGAGGTGGTGCGTGGGATCTCGGCCCGGGTAAGCCCCGCCCCTGCCCCGAATGCGGGACGCATCCAGCCGCCGGCACAAAAGAATCCGCGTTCAGTGCTCGGCTGTACGAAGCCGGGCTGTAGATGTGAATTGGCGCACCGAGAGGATGTAATAAGTAGACGGGTGATGGTGATAGTGATAGTGATTTAAAACGAAATTTAGAAAAGTGAATAGAATTGGCAGTAAATGAAATTTTTTTGAATTGGTTGGAATCTGGACGAACAAAATTGATAGTGAGAGACCCCCGATGTGGTGGGATGGCAAATCCACCATCCCTCACAGAGTGGGGCAAATGCGCAATAGTTTATGGGGTGGCTATGACAACCGAGCCAGGGAGGGCTTGGATAATTGTAGGGATCTAGCGAAGATGACATTAGGTGACGTTAAGGTTAGTTAGTGACTGATACCTGTAGTGGGGACGCAGGTAGATTAGTGTGGATGATAATGACGTGGGAGCGCAATAGTTTAAAGGGACGACTGGGAAGCGCAAGTTTCAGAAGGGAGTAGTTAGCTGAGATGATGCCGTGTGTGTGAGGATTGAACAGGTGAGAATGGAACAGGTGTGATTGCACAGGTGTGCAACTGAACAGGTGTGTGGAGCAGTGTATGAGGGAGTAGTGGTGATTGCGTGTTGTGTTGACCAAATGGTCCAGGAAGAAAGGAGGGTGCAGGTGGCACCAGGTGTGAGGGCACAGGTGTGCAACAACAGGTGTATGTGGCTGTGTGGAATAAATGGTAGTGTGGAATATCTGGAGTAGTGGAATGGATGGTCGTGGAGTGAGAGTGGTGGAAATTGTGGGGTGGAGTGGATGGTGCGAAGGTGTGAATGGGGGAAGAGTGGACCCCCATCACGGATACCCGGGGCGGGTAGTGTAAGTGTTAGGTAGAGGGTACAGGTAAATTGTGGTTGGATATTGGCATCTGTGGTGCGGGTGACAGAATGGTATTTGGATGGGTGCATTAGTGTTGTGGAAATGGCTGGGCGTGTAGCCTGTTAGTGTGTGTAGTTGTTTGGGCGCTCCACCACTGTAAGGATGTCGGCCAGGTGAGGCCGCAGGTGGGCTCTGGGAGCCGGTAGTAGTTGTTGTGGATGGGGCCCGAGGATCCGGAGGACGGACCCGGGTAGCCCAGTGCCAGAGGGCACCATGGGGTGACAGAGCCAGGAGAGGGGCTGTCCCCAGTTAGTTAGGTTAGGGTGAGGAGCTAGGTAAGCTCGGGTGGCAACTACAGTGGTGGAGGTGTGCAAGTGGGTAGACCTGTTGGGAGAGCTAGACGCCGCGGCCCAGAAATCGTGCGAGGGCACCGGGAGATGAATCGGGGGAGTGGGACCCCAAATTGAAAAGCACCACAGTTTGATCAATGGGAATTGGTTATTAGAACCCATAGTGTAAGTTGGCCAATGGATTGGCAGGGAAAGACCCCGGGTAGTGTAAAGTGTGTTAAAGTCATTTAGAAAATAGTTAGGACGAAGGATCTCCTCGCACCATCTGCATCCACTCACCTGAGGTGACAGGTACTCCACACCATGCCATGTTTTGATTATTTTTTATGATGCAAATGTTTGGATTGTGAGACGCATCATGACGCGGGTGTGACATTGTGCGTAATTCCATCTCTCCCTCCTTATGAGGATTGATGATGAATTGGTGATGGCAAATTTTGAAGTAAAGGGATTGTGGAGACGAATTTGGTATAGGGGAAATATGGGGAAGACGTGACAGTAGTGACGAATTTGTAAATGGGTAGATTTTTGTACATATGGGGTAAGGGTAGGGTAGGTGACAGGGGGGTGACGTACGGTAGGGACGAGCTTTCTCACTTCGCCCTCCGTACGCATTTCGCCTTGCATTGCCTTATTGACGTGTACCCTTGTGACCTTACCCCTCGCTCAATTGTCTTTCTTTTGTCTCCCACATGACCTGTGCGCCATTGGGTGCCGATGGGAGCGTGCGTGAGGTGGCCATTGTGCGCCCGAGATTCCCAGAACCAGCATGCATTGCGTTGATGTACCACTGTATGGACCGCTGTTCTGCGGCCAAGTACCACTTGATGGACCCCAGGTTCTGGGGCAGGGCACCTCTGTTGGAGACCGGCCATAGTGGCCAGGGAATCTTGCTTGCGGACCTCGGTAAGGTGGCACCTATGCCAAACAGGTGGACCACCCTTAGTTGGCCCCTGAGGCCCTAAATAAAAATGGACACAAGTTGTGCTTTTTATTATTTCCAACTAGGCCGCATGAAGCCAGAAGACGTCGGGAAGAACATCGGCCCAGCAGAGAAAGAGAAGACCACCACCAGTTGTTTTGTTGTGTTTATTATGAACCATGGTGACTGCGCACCGGATGGTGCTTTTGGGTGCTTTGTGGTGCTTTGTGGTGTTTGGTGCTTTTGGGTGCTTTGGTGGTACTGGTACTGGTGCATCGATGCAATGCGTGCTGTCTCCTCCCTCCCAACAGGAATTTCTTTCTCTTGTTCCCTAAAAAGAAAAAAAAAAAAAAACACAGGTCCTGGGTTGCGTTGTAAATAAGAAATCACGTCATTGTAAATAATGCTCCCCACCGTAAATGTATAGTTTGAGAATAATTCCGTAATTCGGTTAGCTGTGGGCTTGAGTCTGTTAGACAGGATGCAATGCAATAGGGGGACATACTTATTTGTGTTTTAAAATTGTCACACTCAGGGTCAGGTTAATTGTAGAGGGAATTACACCTACGTGTCACACTAAGTTAAAGTTTAATAGGCCCGAGCACGGGCCTGAAGAAAGGAGGGTGCAGTGTAACGATTTTGAGAAGTGTGTAACGAATTTGAGAAGTGTAACGGTTTTTGAGAAGTGCAACAATTTTGGAGGAAGTGTAACGAATGTGAAAAACGTTACAATGTGAACGTTACAAAAAGTACGGTAACATCCTCGTAATGTAAATAATGGTCGCAACCGTCGTCCTAGTTAATTGCATGAAACTTACACGCAGGTCACGATATATCTTTTAAATAGTGTATTTCCTTATTCCATGTAGGCTAAATATGTGTTTTCCCACTAGATTGACTTTGCATTGTATCAAACAAAATAAGCGTAGGCCCTTCCAATTTCCCCAAAACCTCCCTTCCAATTGCCTTCCGCATTTTGGGCGGTTTTCTTCAAACCACCATTGGCCACGAGGTAGGGTTGGGGAAGAAAGGCGTGTCTCCACCTCGTCATAAGAGGGAAGGAGTGAACCAGCTCTAACAGCCAATCAACACCGCGGTGAGCGACCCGGTAGGCGTGCCCTGGGAGCCGGCGGCTTGATTTCGCCCGAGGTGATAAAAGCGACTGTAAGGGACTGCTTTACGAGATGAGCTGCGAGATGACTTGGAGAGGCCTTGGGAGATGAGCAAAGAGGCTGCACCAAGAGGTGAGATGCGAAACGCTCCAAGCCAAAGAGGAGAGGTACTCGGCAAGGAAACCAGCTTTGGAGAGACGCGCTGAAAGGAGGGAGACGGCTCCACCCCAAGAAGAGGAGCAGGTGTGCCGAACCAGCGCGTGACGTCTACCGCAGTGGATACACGACGGAGGGTTTCCCGCCAAAACCGCGAGGAATTGTGAGCTGCGGCCTCCCGACTTTGCCTCCCTCTCAAGCAATCCACCTCAAGCCTACCTGCCTGCATTATCCCCTGTGTAAGTGTGAACGTCCTGTCCTACTCATTGTCTTGGGGTTAAGTAAAAATGAATAGTGTAAGTTAACGATTCGCTGTGTTACTGCTTCTTCCATCCATTGCTTGTGTGTGTATAATAAAATCTGTTCTTCCTCCGTATTCTTCTTCTTCTTTTTCATTCTCTTTCGGTCGCTTTAGAGATTTCCCGATTGAATATCTGTGGGGCGATCTGGTCAACGTCGGGTGGAATCGGGTTTTAATCGGGGAGTAACTGTTCGGACGCGGTTAAATACACCACCGCTCGGTCAATATAACATCTAAAAGCCGCGTCTGTAACAATATATATATATATATATATATATATATATATATATATATATATCTATGTATATATATCTATGTATATATATATATATATATATATATATATATATATATATATATATATATATATATATATATATATATATATATATATCTATCTATGTATGTATATATACTGAAACACAAAAGAAACTTACCACCTTTGAAACCTTTAAATATCAACAATAACACTGCGTATAGTAAATGTGTGAACTTATTTGTGGACAATAGGGTACTCACTGTCAGATAAAACGGTCACGGATGGTCACTTGAACCTTCAATGGTCACTTCATAGCACAGCTGTTGAACAGCCGTTTTGACTGTCAGTGATTAGCCAAGGGGTACGGGATGATTTTAATGAGCTGCACGTGATGTCTTGATATTGGCTTTAAAAAGGCCAGTGCAAAATGGGCATTTCAATCAACATGCCACGATTGTCAAGGGATCAACGGCAGCGTGCCCTGGGCATGCTGCAAGGCGGACTGAACTACCGTGAGGTGGCACGTCGCCTTGGCTGTTCACACCAGACGATATCGGCCCTGGTGGACAGAGACACCCTCCACAACTCTGCAGATGACAGACCTCGATCAGGGAGGCCAAGAGTCACCACTGCAAGGCAGGACAGGCAGATGTTCCGAAGTCACCTGCGGGATCGATTCCGTCCAGCATCCCGCACTGCGGCAGAAACTCCGGGGCGTGCAAACCCACGGATCTCCAATGATACTGCACGAAGACGACTGCATGACTATGGTCTGACTGCCAGAAGACCATACAGAGGCCCCGTGATGACGGTTGCCCATCGCCGCAACCGTCAGAGATGGTGCCAGCAGCATCAGCGGTGGACCTTGGCACAGTGGAACGAGGTCGCTTTCAGCGAAGAGTCAAGGTTCTGTGTGGACAGTCCTGATGGGCGTGAGCGTGTCTGGAGAAGAACTGGCGAGCGATATGCCGATTGTTGCGTGCGTCAAGCCAACAGGTGGGGTGGCCCAAGTGTGATGGTGTGGGCAGCCATATCAGGCCGGTACAGGACGCCACTGGTGGTTGTGGATGGGAATATTAACGCCCAGCGGTGTGTGGATAACATCCTGCGACCTCATCTGCTGCCATTCCTGCTAGACCACCCAGAACTGAGAACCTTTCAGCATGACAACGCTCGTCCCCATGCTGCTCGCTTTACCACTGCATTTCTCCAAGGCGAGAACATCAACACCATGCAGTGGCCTGCGCTCTCCCCTGACCTGAATCCCATAGAGCACCTGTGGGATGAGCTTGGGAGACGCGTCGTTGGCAGGGCCAGGACACGGGCAGAGCTGCTTCAGACATTGAGGACTGAGTGGGACAGAATCCAGCAGCAATCCATCCAAAGACTGGTAGGCAGTATACGCCGACGATGCACTGCCTGTATCCAAAACAATGGTGGCCATACACGCTATTGAAAGGGGACTGACATTGCACCCTGTGCTGTTCTGTACTGTAGAACAAACTGATGAGATGGTGTATTTTGGTCAAAAACTTGACATGTCATCAATAAAATGCCAATGTTTCAATTAGCAATTGTTGGTTTGTTTTATTTTGAACTGTTACAATTTTATTACATTTCAAACAAGTGGTAAGTTTCTTTTGCGTTTTCGGTCTTTTTGAAGTTGGTCAAAATGGTCAAAATGGTCAAATGTTTCGGTCAAAATGCCCATTTTGCACTGGCCTTTTTAAAGCCAATATCAAGACATCACGTGCAGCTCATTAAAATCATCCCGTACCCCTTGGGTAATCACTGACAGTCAAAACGGCTGTTCAACAGCTGTGCTATGAAGTGACCATTGAAGGTTCAAGTGACCATCCGTGACCGTTTTGTCTGACAGTGAGGACACTATTGTCCACAAATAAGTTCACACATTTACTATACGCAGTGTTATTGTTGATATTTAAAGGTTTCAAAGGTGGTAAGTTTCTTTTGTGTTTTCGGTCTTTTTGAAGTTGGTCAAAATGGTCAAATTTTTCGGTCAAAATGCCCATTTTGCACTGGCCTTTTTAAAGCCAATATCAAGACATCACGTGCAGCTCATTAAAATCATCCCGTACCCCTTGGCTAATCACTGACAGTCAAAACGGCTGTTCAACAGCTGTGCTATGAAGTGACCATTGAAGGTTCAAGTGACCATCCGTGACGGTTTTGTCTGACAGCGAGGACACTATTGTCCACAAATAAGTTCACACATTTACTACACGCAGTGTTATTGTTGATATTTAAAGGTTTCAAAGGTGGTAAGTTTCTTTTGCGTTTCAGTATATATATATATATATATATATATATATATATATATATATATATATATATATATATATATATATATATATATATATATATATATACAGACTTGGCATTTAATATGGCATTTTTTTTTTTAATTTTAAATTTTTCAAATGCCAAGTCTGTATATATATATATATATATATATATATATATATATATATACATACATACTGTTGCGAATATGGAATTTGGCCTCCATATCCGCTTGTAAATATTCCCCTATTTCCCCAATATTCCCCAACTATCCCCAATCCCCCATTCCCTAGTCCCATTGTCTGTAAACAACAATCAGTAGAGCCGACCTTCCCCTTTTTCCCCCATTAAATGTCGTGCCCAGGTCCACCGCATCTCACGTAGACAACTTTCGGACATCTTGCTAGTTATTCTTAGTCTATGTCAGTTAAGGACTCCTTTCCATTAATTCTGACTCTTCGTTGCACCAGAATGTGATTATATGGCACCAGTAGTGAGTTTAGGACCTTTCCCATACCTCCTTCCATCTTCTTCCCCAAACAACAACTACAACTACAACTACAACTACAACTACAACTACAACTACAACAACAATTACAACAACAACGACGCTGCACCGGGGGAGTGTGCGTCATCACACCGGCTCGGTTAGCCGCCATTGACAATGCGCGCCGGACCATGCGCTCCACGGGGTTACCACGAAGGGGCTCCTTGTCAGCTCCTCGTCAAGGGCGGAGCCGGTAACCCCCCCGCACGCACCCAATGAGAAGCAACGAGCCGATTCCATCTGGGGCGGAGCTAACGAGCCGAGGGCGTGTCACTCCCCGCCGGATCTACGCAGCCACTTGCCGGATGTGAGGTCAGATGCGCCCCCAGCCTGGAGAGAGAAGTTGCCACGTACGAGCGCTGAATACCTCCCCGCATCTCTGGACCGGACCAAGTCGATTCTGACCTTTGAGCCCAGGTGCACCTGGAGCCATCGATCCTGCCTTTCCTAGCCATCAAACCCCGTGTGAGTCAGCCTTTTGTCCCGTTTATCTGTCGTCTGTTGGGAATAATATAAGAGTGTGTCTAAGTGCTTGTCTTTCTATGCTGTACCTCTCGTCCTTGTAATCTAACCTTCCGTAACAATATAACCTCCTCCGGAGGTCTTGAGAACTGAACCCTGGTGTCGTGTCGTTTGAATCCCAGCTGTGTGTCTTTTCCTTCATTGACCTAGCGTAGCGCGATTAGTCAACGTTCGGGTATAATCGGGTAACTTGTGCAGACGTGGTCATACCAAAACCGCTCGGTAAATAACATCTAAGCCACGTCTGTAACAATTGGTGTCGAGGAGTGGAATTCGAACCCGGGACTAAATTTATTAGGCCCAAATTTGTAACAATTAGAATCGATTCGGAGCGCGTTTCCCGCGCGAAATTATAACGGCGAAATTTGATTTTGTTATACGAAAATAAAAACCCGAATTTTGAAAGTCGCGCTATGGCGGATCAAGACAGCTGGGGTCCGGTAGGGGAGAGTGAGGCAGGGTCGGTCCAGGACCAAATTGAGGGACGGGAGGAGAGCGAAGCAGTGAGGGCGGCAGGGTCGCAAAATAGCGTTGTCATGCACGAGGTGGCCATGGCGTCCACGCCCGCGACCGTAGTGGCGCCACCGGTGGATTTGAACTTGTTTTTCATACAAATGAAGGCCCTTATGGCCCAGAATAGGGAGGAAATGAGGGCTCAGAGTGAGCAAATGAGGGCCGATAGTGAGCGATTGGGTGAGCGATTGGAGGGCCAAATGGGGGTAATGGGAAACCAAATGGGGGTAATGGGAAACGAAATGGGGGTAATGAGGGACGAAGCGAGGGGTACCAGTGAGGGATTAGACAATAATTTTAAGGGATTAGACAATAATTTTAGGGGGTTAGACAATAATTTTAAGGAGTTAGACAAGAAATTTGGGAAGTTAGACAATAATTTTGAGGGGTTAGACAACGGGATAAAAGAGGTGAGAAAAGGGTTAGAGGGGTTAGAAAACACCATGGAAGGCAAATTGAGGGACATGAGGGACCAAGCGGAAAGGGAAGTTAACCAAATGGGGCAGCAGATAGAGGGGGTCAGAATGGGGGTAGAAACCAAACTGGATGCTCAAAGGGAGGAAATGGAGCAGATGAGGGTGGCATCTGGGCAGGAGATGCAAGTGATGGGGGAGGAGATCAGAAGAGGAGTGAGTGAGGAGGTCGGAGGAGTGCGCGAGGAGGTGAGGCACTGTAAGGAGCACATGGAGAAGGACGTGAGAAAGGGGACTGTAAAGTTACAAGGGGGCATAGAGGTCCTGACGCAGGAGGTGGAACAGCTGACGGAGGGACAAAAAGAAGTAACGGAGCAGGTTCAAAGGAACACTGCGGTATTAGGAGGGTTAAAAGCGACACAAAACGACATAAAAAACGACTTGATAGCGACAAAGAGGGAATGTCAGATGGTACGTGAGGGACTGACAACGAGGTTGGACGAGGTGATAGAGGTAATGGAGACGACGGACCGGCAGGTGAGGACGCACATGGAAACGGTCAAGGTAGCCTTGGAGGACGAGCTGGAGGAGACGTACCGGGGAATAAAAGAGGTGAAGCAGAAACTAGAAGAAGTGGAAGAAGGGATGAGCGAAATTAAGAAGCGACGGAGAGGGGATAACAAAGAGATAAAAGAGGAAGTAAAAGAATTGGTCCAAAGTCTGTGTTTGGATCGTGATGATGTGCTCATTAACCGGATGAGGGATTCGCAGGTGATGGAGGAGAAGCGAAGAGGAAGAGGACCCGGTGTAAGTGGTGACCAATATGGTCGTGCGTATGATGCGCCAGGGGATTTAAGAAGCTTGGGGGTCGAGATAGACCCGGGTGTTCGTGAGAGGCCACTGGTGAAGTGTGCGACAGGTCTGGTGTGCGAAAAAGGAGGTGTGCGAGAAAGTCCGACTCTGGGGTGTGTGAGGAAAAAGTGCGTGCCAAGGAGTGAGGGTGCTGGCGAGAGTGAGTCGGTCGTAGCGCGTGTGCGAGGGAGCACATGGAAGCGTGGTGTGGTGAGTGTTACAGAGGGTGTGACGGGAGAGTGTGCGCAGGAGTGTGCGTGAGAAAGGTGTGTGACGGACAGGTGCATGAGGAAAGAGTGCGCTGTCAGAAGTAAGGAAGAGTGTCCACCTGTGGTGAGTGTTACAGAGGGTGTAACGGGAGAGTGTGCGCGAGAAAGGTGTGTGACGGACAGGTGCACGAGGAAAGAGTGCGCTGTCAAGAGTAAGGGTGAGTGCGCTGTCAAGAATGGAGGTGAGAGTATTGAGAGTGACAAGGAGAGTGAGTTGGTTGTGACAGGTGAGCGAGGATGTACACCTGGGATGGAAGGATGCACACCTGGAATGGTAGAGCGTGAGTGGGAATGCACGCTGGAGTTGGTGGTGAGGCACATGGTTGGGTGTGCGAATGAGGGCACACCTGTGATTGTCACAGAGGAGGTGACCGAGGAGGGGGCGCGAAGCGGTGTATTGGTGAGGTGTGCGAGCAACGAATGTGTGCCACAGTGTTCGGTGGTCAGGTGTGTGACCAAGGCTGTGAGTGGAATGAGGGTACCTGGGTGTGTAAGGAAAGGTACGAGGAGCATGGGCACAGCTGGATGTGTGAGCAAGGAACGGGCTGCGGGGTGTAAGCATCCAGGTGAAGCATCGACGGTAACCAGGTTAGAGGTTAGGTCGACTTTTAGCCGAAGCGGGCCCTCGGTGCGTGCCGGGCCTCGCTTTGAACGGCCGCGTCCGTGCTCCACGAGGCGGAGCTGGCAGCCCGATAGAAAGGGTCGTCATGGCGACCACTTTTTGGTGAGACGTGCCGGCAGGTCGAGATCGGGACATTGGATGGCTCCACGCCGAGGTGATGCGTGGGATCTCGGCACGGGTAAGCCCCCGTCCCTGCACCGAATGCCGGACGCATCCAGCCGCTGGCACAAAACAACCAGCATCCATTGCTTGGCTTTACGAAGCCAGGCTTTGGACAGGAATTGGCGCACCGAGAGGCATTAGTGAGTAGACCGTGTGATGAGGTTAGTGTTTTGGCCCCAAAATTAGAGAAAAACAAAATTTGATGATTGGCAAAGGATTGGCAGTAGTGATTGGCATATGATGGGTAGTGATTGGCAAATTTTTAATTTGTTGAAATTTGATGTGCAAAATTGGTAGTGAGAGACCCCCGATGTGGTGGGATGGCAAATCCACCATCCTTCCCATGGGGGCAAATGCGCAATAGATTATGGGGTTGATGGCAGTGGAAACTAGCCCGGGTGGGTTAGGTTATTAGTAGGGATCTAGAAGAGATTGACATTAGGTAACGTTAAGTTTAGTTAGTGACTGATACCTGTAGTGGGGACGCAGGTAGATTAGTGTGGATGATAATGACGAGGGAGCGCAATAGTTTAAAGGGACGACTGGGAAGCGCAAGTTTCAGAAGGGAGTAGTTAGCTGAGATGATGCCGTGTGTGTGAGAATTGAACAGGTGTGATTGCACAGGTGTGCAACTGGACAGGTGTGTGGAGCCGTGTATGAGTAGTGAGTGTTGTGGATCAGCGCGAATGCGCTTGGGGAGAGAAGGGTGCAGGTGGCACCAGGTGTGAGAGCACAGGTGTGCAAGTACAGGTGTGTGGAGAGAGTTGGAGTAAGTGGTACGGAGTGGTGTGCATGGTGCGAAGGTGTGAATGGGGGAAGAGTGGACCCCCATCACGGATACCCGGGGCAGGTAGTGTAAGTGTTAGGTAGAGGGTACAGGTAAATTGTGGTTGGATATTGGCATCTGTGGTGCGGTTGCAGAATGGTGTTGTGGATGGGTGCATTAGTGTTGTGGAAATGGCTGGGCGTGT
The DNA here is from genome assembly GCF_964187855.1 of Myxine glutinosa. Taxonomy (NCBI): domain Eukaryota; kingdom Metazoa; phylum Chordata; class Myxini; order Myxiniformes; family Myxinidae; genus Myxine; species Myxine glutinosa. Next base: position 269,169,065 of record NC_136262.1, on the reverse strand, counting down.
AGCCTGTTAGTGTGTGTAGTTGGTTGGGCACTCCACCACTGTGAGGATGTCGGCCAGGTGAGGCCGCAGGTGGGCTCTGGGAGCCGGTAGTTGTGAGTGGGTGCCTGAGGATCCCGGGTGTGGATCGGGCAGCCCCGTGCCAGAGAGGGCACCGAGTGGGGAGAGTGCCAGAGGGCCTTCCCCAGGTAGTTAGGTTAGGGTAAGGAGCAGGTAAGCTCGGAGGCAACTGCAGTGGTGGAGGTGTGCAGGTGGGTAGACCCACTGGGAGAGGTACACGCCACAGCCCGGAAATTGTGCGAGGGCACCGGGAGATGAATCGGGGGAGTGAGACCCCAAATTGAAAAGCACCACAGTTTGGCCAATGGGAATTGGTTTTTAGAACCCATAGTGTAAGAGGGCCAATGGTTTGGCCGGAGAGAGACCCCGGGTAGTGTAAAGTTGTTAAAGTCATTTAGGAAATAGTTAGGATTGATGAACCTGTCGCACCATACGCAGCCACTTGCCTGTGGTGATGATGATGACTCCACACCTGTGTTTTCTTTGTTTGTGTTGCAGAAATGAGAATTGCTGTGTGGATTTGTGAGACGCATCACGACGTGGATGAGACATTGGGGTGATTCCATCTCTCCCTCCCTAGGAGGGACTGATGATGAATTGGTAATGGCAAATTATGATGTTGAGTTGAAAATGGCAAATTTGATTGGTTAGGAGGGAGAGAAGACGAATTTGGTATATGGGAGGAACGGGGAAGACAGTAGGGATGTTTGTTGATTTGTAAAGTAGATGTTTATGGGTAGTGTTGTGTTTTGTGGATACAGTAAGGGGTAAGGGAGGGGCCATGTAGGTTACCTGGTGGGGGGGGGGGGGAGCGTACGGTAGGAACGTACCTGTCTCACCTGGTTCCCATGTGCCCCCAGTGTGCATTACCTTACATTGCGTGCACTTTTGCGCCCTTACCACCTTACTCACTTGTCTGCTTCTTTTGTCTCCCACCTCCGAGGATCTGGCTTTGGGGCAGAGAGAGAGGAGAGAGAGGTGCTGGCTACGCAGTTGCGGGCCTGCACTTTCGCTGCTTGCTGCTTGGATCGATACACCATATGGACCGCAATGTTTGTGGCCACCCACAATGGACCGCAGTTCTTTTGCGGCCAAGCACCACCCGTGGATGGACCTATGGGTCAACGTGGCACCTATGCCATACAGGTGAACCACTTATAGTTGGCCCCCTGACGGCCACAATAAAGAAATGGACGCGGTTGGCGCCTTTCTTTATGTTTAAAGAAGTAAGAAGGCCAAGTGCACCACATGAAGGCAAGACCAGCGGCAGAACATCGGCCGGCTGCGACACCACACAAAGATTCATAAACACTTTATTGGTGCACCGGATGGTGCTCACTGTGTGATGGGGTGGTGCTTGATGCTTGGAAGGGGTGCTCTGCACGTTATTAAAGGCCGTAGGCCACAGAGCACTCGTGGGTTGGTGTATCGATGCGAGCATGCGTGCTCTCTCTATGCATAACATCTGCATGTGTTCCTCCAAAAACAGGTCCTGGATCGTAGTGTAAATATCAGCGTAGTCTTGTGTAAATAATGCTCCCTACCGGCTGTATGTTTAGTTTGAGGATTCTTTCCGGATTCGGTTATCCTGTGGGTGTGTTTCTGTGAGGAGAAGGGTGCAACGTCGCAGGGGGACATATTTACTCATTTGTGAATATCTGTAAAACTGTCGCACTCAGGGTAGAGTTAATAGTAGAGGGAACTACATTGCGTGCCACACTAAAGTAGGTAAAAATTTATCGGGTCGGGACGCCCCGAGGGTAGAGAAGGGTGCAATGTTGCGAATATGGAATTTGGCCTCCATATCCGCTTGTAAATATTCCCCTATTTCCCCAATATTCCCCAACTATCCCCAATCCCCCATTCCCTAGTCCCATTGTCTGTAAACAACAATCAGTAGAGCCGACCTTCCCCTTTTTCCCCCATTAAATGTCGTGCCCAGGTCCACCGCATCTCACGTAGACAACTTTCGGACATCTTGCTAGTTATTCTTAGTCTATGTCAGTTAAGGACTCCTTTCCATTAATTCTGACTCTTCGTTGCACCAGAATGTGATTATATGGCACCAGTAGTGAGTTTAGGACCTTTCCCATACCTCCTTCCATCTTCTTCCCCAAACAACAACTACAACTACAACTACAACTACAACTACAACTACAACTACAACAACAATTACAACAACAACGACGCTGCACCGGGGGAGTGTGCGTCATCACACCGGCTCGGTTAGCCGCCATTGACAATGCGCGCCGGACCATGCGCTCCACGGGGTTACCACGAAGGGGCTCCTTGTCAGCTCCTCGTCAAGGGCGGAGCCGGTAACCCCCCCGCACGCACCCAATGAGAAGCAACGAGCCGATTCCATCTGGGGCGGAGCTAACGAGCCGAGGGCGTGTCACTCCCCGCCGGATCTACGCAGCCACTTGCCGGATGTGAGGTCAGATGCGCCCCCAGCCTGGAGAGAGAAGTTGCCACGTACGAGCGCTGAATACCTCCCCGCATCTCTGGACCGGACCAAGTCGATTCTGACCTTTGAGCCCAGGTGCACCTGGAGCCATCGATCCTGCCTTTCCTAGCCATCAAACCCCGTGTGAGTCAGCCTTTTGTCCCGTTTATCTGTCGTCTGTTGGGAATAATATAAGAGTGTGTCTAAGTGTTTGTCTTTCTATGCTGTACCTCTCGTCCTTGTAATCTAACCTTCCGTAACAATATAACCTCCTCCGGAGGTCTTGAGAACTGAACCCTGGTGTCGTGTCGTTTGAATCCCAGCTGTGTGTCTTTTCCTTCATTGACCTAGCGTAGCGCGATTAGTCAACGTTCGGGTATAATCGGGTAACTTGTGCAGACGTGGTCATACCAAAACCGCTCGGTAAATAACATCTAAGCCACGTCTGTAACATTTTTTTTTTTTTAATTTTAAATTTTTCAAATGCCAAGTCTGTATATATATATATATATATATATATATATATATATACATACATACATACATACATATATATATATATTTATATACATATATATATGTATTATATATATATATATATATATATATATATATTATTAGTAACTCCCAACCGCAACCAGGTCGACTCCATATGATGAGTGGATACCAGAGATAACGTTACCGTGTGGCAGGCGGTGCTTATCGCTCCCAGCAAGGTGCAGCAGCAGCTGTATGTGACACCTTGCTGGCGGTTCTCCACTGATGATATGAAGGTCGCATAGTGACTGATATATATATATATATATTGTATACAAGATCGAGGCTCGTGAAAGAGCCAACATTAATCACACAAAAAGTCAAATCGACACATAAAACACAAAAAAGGGGAGCGGTAGACAAGATGGGAAGAGAAGGGGGAAGGACACAAACACAACATTTGAGAGCAGGGACATCGAGAGAACTGTGGGAGGGAGAGGGCTTGGGGGGAGGTGGGAGAGGTATAAAACATATGGACACTGCAAGGACTTCCAGGAAAGAAGTTGGAATTTCAAAAAAGTGTATCTGGGGTGAATTAGCGGTGGTAGAAAAGATCAAGGTTTTGGATGGGGGAAGATAAGAGATGGTGGTGAACAGCTGTTTTAAAGACCTGGAGGGAGGAGTGGGATTGAAGAGAGTGAGGGAATTTGTTCCAGAGGCTGGAGAAAAGAGGAATGAAAAAGTGAAGGTGAGCAGCGAGTCTTGATTTTGGCAGTTTCACCAGAAGAGGGTTGCTGGCAGATCTTGTGCGACCTGTAGGAATATTTTGGGGACAGGGCACAGAGAGAGAGAGAGCTGGGGGAGCAAGGCCGGAGAGGAGTCGGTAGAAGACAGAAAGACCACCAACCTGCCTGCGGTGAGTGAGTGAAAGGCCCTCGGAGTTAGCTTCATCGCAGGAGATTCCAATGATTCTGAAAGCTTTGGTTTCAACAGCGTGAAGCCGAGCTAGGTGTGAGGCAGGAGCACTGGCCCAGGGGGGGAACAGTCTTCCATTGAGATGCGGATGAAAGCCTTGTATGTGGTGAGGAACTCAGGTGTGCCAAGGAAGGACTTCGTACGACGGAGGATGCCCGGTCGGCGACTGGCTTTTGAAGCCAGCTTGGAAATGTTTTCCCAAGAAAGATCATGGCAGATAGTGAGAGCCAAAAGCTTGAGCGACAGAACTTCTTGGAGAGGATTGTTGAGAAAGTAAATGGGAGGGTTTTCCAGTCGGTCTTTTCGGAGAGACTTAGGAAGAGTGTGGGATTTGTCAGGATTGAAAGACATGTTCCACTTGTTTGACCAGTCTGTGATTTTGTCCAGGTCTGCAGAGAGTGAGGAGGCTGCAGACTGCCGATCTGAGGGATGAAGAATGGAGCGGCAGAGAGTGGAGTCATCAGCAAAGAGATAAAGAGGATTTTCTAGAGAGTCAGAGAGATCATTGATAAAGACCAGAAATAGCACAGGGCCCAGAACACTACCTTGGGGAACTCTAGCCAGAACAGGAAGAGGAGATGAGAGAAATCCATTCAGGGCCACACGTTGACTACGACCAGAGAGGAAGTCCACAAGCCATGCGTGGAGGTTTCCATGGATACCATAGGAGGAGAGTTTGGTGAGCAGATCTGGGTGCCAGACCGTATCGAAGGCACGTGATATGTCAAGGGAGACGGCTCTAATTTCCTGTTTGGCATTGAGGACCTCCATCCATTGTTGAGACAGCAGAAGCAACATGTCCAGAGTAGAATGGCCTTGTCTGAATCCAAATTGATGATCGGAGATCAAGCCATTGGAGAAGAGGAAAGATTTCATATCCGAAGCAATGATGGATTCCATGACTTTGCAGATAATTGGGAGCAGGCTGCTGAAACGTTTTGGTGAAATCCACGTTCTGATGAAGTCCACATTCTAGTGAAGTCCACATTCTAGTGAAATCCACATTCTGGTGAAATCCACAATCTGGTGAAATCCACAATCTGGTGAAACCCACGTTCTGGTGAAATCCACATTCTACATTCAAACTGGTTTTGGAATCCGAACATCCACATTCAAACTGGTTTGGCGTGAAGACTCCAGCTGTGGCCCAAACTGGTGTTTTGGAATCCGAACTTCCACATTCAAACTGGTTTGGCGTGAAGACTCCATCTGGGGCCCAAACTGGTTTGGCGTGAAGACTCCATCTGTGCCCCCTACTTTGGAGTGAACTACACCCGATCTAACGTGCCCCTACCAGGACCATGCGCACGTTAGCTCGAGTTTTTCTGTGCCAGCCAGGACCATGTGCACGGTACCTCGGGTGGTTGGGTACCAGCCCAGACCAATCACGCGTTAGCTCGGGTGGTTCAGTGCTAGCCAGGACCACACGCTCGTTATCTTGGTTGGTTTGGTGCCAGCCAGGACCATGCGCACGTTAGCTCGGGTGGTTCGGTGCCAGCCACTACCACGCGCATGTTAGCTCGGGTGGTTCTATGCCAGCCAGGACCAATCACGCATTAGCTCAGGTGGTTCAGTGCCAGCCAGGACCAATCAGGCGTTAGCGCAGGTGGTTCAGTGCCAGCCAGGACCACGGGCTCATTAGCTCGGGTGGTTCGGGGCCAGCAAAGACCACGCGCTCGTTACCTTGGTTGGTTCGGTGCCAGTCAGGACCATGCGCACGTTAGCTCGGGTGGTTCGGTGCCAGCCACTACCACGCGCACGTTAGCTCGGGTGGTTCTATGCCAGCCAGGACCATGAGCACGCTAGCTCGGGTGGTTTGGTGCCAGCCAGGAAGAAGTGCACGATAGCTCGGATGTTTCGGTGCCAGCCAGGACCATGCACACGTTAGCTTGGGTGATTCGGTGCCAGCCAGGGGCACATGAAATAGTACAAATGGCCAGAAAGTGTGCCCCGTGAGAGCAATATAATTGCCACATTGAGAGAGTGTTTTGCAAATTGGCAGCTCCATAACTAATCTGAGATGAGCTAAGTTTGTGATCTATAACCTCTTCATTCTCCTCTTCACGGTGATTATCATTTCGATATGAAGGCGTGCACGATTTTTAAGTGGTTCAAATGAGTTAAAGGATCATAATAATCCATTGGAAGTGTTTGCTAAATGACCGCAACTTGTCAGCTTTGCTATTAGTGATATTATAATGAACCCTAATTACGATCAGTGACCATTATTAAGTATGCACGTGATGTGCTCATTCTGTCTTCTCGGGTTTCATGAAATCATTACTGTGGCCACCCCAAAACCCCTAAACCCCTAAATCCCTAAACCCTCGTTAGCTTCTCCTCTAATCCCTGTGTGTCATGAGCAGGAATGGATTGGAGGAAAATGGACTCCATGCTGTGTTTTTGGGTTTCCTGTTTTTGGTTGGTTTGACCTTTGAGGATTCATTACTGGACCTTATCCTGAATGCTAAATATGCTACCATGAAGGGAGAGGGGGTGGTGGAGGAGGAGAGTGAGGGAGATGGCATGGGGACAGAAAAAGTGTGGGGGGCAAGGGAGTTAAAGAAAAAAAGGTTACATAATCGAAACATCATAATGAAGCCGAAGAGGGCATTTACTATTAGCTTTCGGACCAAGGATGGTGTTCATGTCAAGCCATGCAAGGTTTATCAAAACAATATGCAACTACCTTGGCTCTAGGGCCACCAGTGTGAGTTGTCATACCACAGGAAGTTTTCTTTTCAGGTATCAGGAGCAAAATATAAAATAAGCTTTAAATACAAATCTTTCTGGCAAAGCCTGTATAATGTTCAAGTGCATACTTTTAACAAAATATATGATATGATTGATACTTTTAACAAAATGTATCATATGATTGATACTTTTAACAAAATATATGATATGATTGATACTTTTAACAAAATATATGATATGATTGATACTTTTAACAAAATGTATCATATGATTGACACCTTTAACAAAATGTGTTATATGATTGATACTTTCAACAAAATGTATGATATGATATCTATACTTTTTACAAAATGTATGATATGATTGATACTTTTTAACAAAATGTATGATATGATTGATACTTTTTAACAAAATGTATGATATGATTGATACTTTTTAACAAAATGTATCATATGATTGATACTTTTTAACAAAATGTATGATATGATTGATACTTTTTAACAAAATGTATGATATGATATATACTTTTTATAAAATGAATGATATGATTGATACTTTTTAACAAAATGTATGATATGATTGATACTTTTTAACAAAATGTATGATATGATTGATACTTTTTAACAAAATGTATGATATGATATCTATACTTTTTACAAAATGTATGATATGATTGATACTTTTTAACAAAATGTATGATATGATTGATACTTTTTAACAAAATGTATGATATGATATATACTTTTTATAAAATGAATGATATGATTGATATGTTTTATAAAATGTATCATATGATTGACACCTTTAACAAAATGTGTTATATGATTGATACTTTCAACAAAATGTATGATATGATATCTATACTTTTTACAAAATGTATGATATGATTGATACTTTTTAACAAAATGTATGATATGATATATACTTTTTACAAAATGAATGATATGATTGATATGTTTTATAAAATGTATAATATGATTGATACCTTTAACAAAATGTGATATATGATTGATACCTTTTACAAAATGTATTATATGATTGATACCTTCAACAAAATGTATTATATGATTGATACCTTTTACAAAATGTATTATATGATTGATACCTTTAATAAAATGTATTATATGATTGATACCTTTTACAAAATGTATTATATGATTGATACCTTTTACCAAATGTATTATATGATTGATACCTTTAACAAAATGTATTATATGATTGATACCTTTCACAAAATATATGATATAATTGATACCTTTAACAAAATGTATTATATGATTGATACTTTTAACAAAATGTATTATATGATTGATACCTTTTACAAAATGTATGATATGATTGATACTTTTAACAAAATGTATGATATGATACATATACTTTTTACAAAATGAATGATATGATTGATATGTTTTATAAAATGTATCATATGATTGATACCTTCCACAAAATGTAAAATATGATTGATACCTTTTACAAAATATATGATATGATTGATACTTTTAACCAAAGGTATTATGTTTATTGATACCTTTTACAAAGTATATGATATGATTGATACTTTTCACAAAATGTATGATGTGATTAATACTTTTAACAAAATGTATGATATGATTGATACCTTTTACAAAATGTCTTATGTTTATTGATACCTTTTACAAAGTATATGATATGATTGATACTTTTCACAAAATATATGATATGATTGATACTTTTAACAAAATGTATGATATGATTGATACTTTTACCATAATGTTTGTTATGATTGATACTTTTAACAAAATGTATGATATGATATATATACCTTTTACAAAATGAATGATATGATTGATACTTTTTACAAAATGTATGATATGATTGATACTTTAAACAAAATGTATTATATGATTGATACCTTTTACAAAATTTATGATATGATTGATACTTTTAACAAAATGTATGATATGATTGATACTTTTAACAAAATGTATGACATGATTGATACTTTTCACAAAATGGATGATATGATATATACTTTTTACAAAATGAATGATATGATTGATATGTTTTATAAAATGTATCATATGATTTATACCTTTAACAAAATGTGTTATATGATTGATACCTTTTACAAAATATATGATATGATTGATACTTTTAACAAAAGGTATTATATGTATGATACTTTCTACAAAATGTACAATAAGATTGATACTTTCAACAAAATGTATGATGTGATTGATACCTTTTATAAAATGTATGATATGACAAAGACTTTTAACAAAATGTATTATGTTTATTGATACCTTTTACAAAGTATATGATATGATTGATACTTTTCACAAAATGTATGATATGATTGATACTTTTACCAAAATGTATGATATGATTGATACCTTTAACACAATGTATTATATGATTGATACTTTTAACAAAATGTATTTTATGATTGATACCTTTTACAAAAGGTATGATATGATTGATACTTTTAACAAAATGTATGATATGGTTGATACTTTTACCAAAATGTATGATAAGATTGATACTTTCAACAAAATGTATTATATGATTGATACCTTTTACAAAATGTATGATGTTTATTGATACCTTTTACAAAGTATATGATATGATTGATACTTTTCACAAAATGTATGATATGATTGATACTTTTACCAAAATGTATGATATGATTGATACCTTTAACAAAATGTATTATATGATTGATAACTTTGACAAAGTATATGATATGATTGATACTTTTAACAAAATATATGATATGATTGATACTTTTAACAAAATGTATGATATGATTGATACCTTTTACATAATGTATGATATTATTGATACTTTTTACAAAATGTATACCTTTTACAAAGTATATGATATGATTGATACTTTTCACAAAATGTATGATATGATTAGTACTTTTACCAAAATGTATGATATGATTGATACCTTTAACAAAATGTATTTTATGAATGATAACTTTGACAAAATATATGATATGATTGATACTTTTAACAAAATGTATGATATGATTGATACCTTTTACATAATGTATGATATTGTTGCGGTTTTGTGAATAAAGGATGACCCCCCCTCATAGGTAATCGCACCACAACATGTAGCGTCGCTTTGGTTCAGTTATTTCTTTGTAAATGTAAGCATAGTCTCCTTTCCTGTGTTAGTTTGCGTTGAGCAGGCCAGTGAGTTCGTTGTTCTTTTGGGCTGGAATGCCACGTGCTAGGCCTGGAACAAGTCTGGCAAGGCCGAAGGGAGGAGCTGCAGGTGTGTGGCCGGTAAGCAGCGAGCAGCCAATCGGAGCTCGAGGGGAGTGGCTCACAACAGCAGCGAGAGGAGGGGCTTGGAACATTCGGGTAAGGCTGGGTAGGGGCCATATAAGACCCTGCCCGAGCCCCCCGCGTCAGAGAGAGCGAGAGTCAGAGAGTCGCCCCGGGAGAGAGTTGGATCGTGGTTGGTTCATGGTGCTTGAGCAGTGAGAAAGAGACATTGGCGCAGCACGAGTGAAGTCCATTGCTTGTTATAAGCCTCCCCTCTGTACACGAACTCTCCCTGTGCCCTACGCTCTGCGGCTGTGTTAATCACGTTTGTGGAGATGATCCATTCCGGGCCACAGATGCGTGATCTCCTTGCCTGAGCTCCCAGCATACGTGCCGTGAACATTGGAGGGCCATGCCCGGCGAGCTGTCCGGGAGAGACCGGCGCTCAGGCGCGTTTGGAGCGCGAACTGTCCTTCCTCCTTTTCCCTGCGTGAGTGAGTGGGCCCGGGTCTGGGCGATAAGTTAAGACTGCTTAAGCCTGCTCTGTGTCTCTTCGCCTTGTATAGCTGTAAATAAACCTGTTCCTTCTTCCATTTGACCGTTCCCGTCATTTCACTATTGGCTTAGCATCGCACGAATAAAACCGCTCGAATCGGGTTCAATAAAAGTAACGGCACGAGTCACGTGATATGCAAACCGCTCGGCGTATTCGATTAGCGTGGCTTGTGCGAGGTCCGGTCCCCGTTTTCGTGGCAGCGTGGGTACCGAAGGTACGTGTGGAATCGACCCGATACCCTTTCCCACTCTCGCTGCGGGAGTGGCGACTCGGCCTCGTGGACTCGAAGACCCAAGGGGGAAAAGGGGTTTAACCCCCCCACCCCCCTCTGTACGTCGACGGGCTTCGAGAGTTCCGCAACAATATTATTGATACTTTTTCCAAAATGTATGATATAATTGATACTTTTAACAAAATGTATGATATAATTGATACTTTCAACAAAATATATGATATGATTGATACTTTTTGCAAAATGTATGATATTATTGATACTTTTAACAAAATATATGATATGATTGATACTTTTTACAAAATGTATGATATTATTGTAAGAGGGAGAACGATGGTCACATGGGATATTTTAATGGACAATTGAAATTATTGTTGCAGTTGTTGCTGTAATAAAGTGAAATATAATTTGCATTGAGGTTCTCCTGAAGTTGCATTGAATCATTGTAAAGATTTCTATGATTTTTGCTGCTGATATAAAATCATCCAAATTCTTGAACTTGCACCTTGCACCTGATGGACCTGATGGCAGAACTTGCACCTGATGGTTCAGGTGAAGTGTCGATATGAAGGTTATTGTTTTACACCGAATCGGCAGTCCTCGGTGATAATGTTGGTGTTATGATCTACGGATATCGGTATCGGTGCGAGCACAAACCTCCGTCCAATCGGCCATTCGCACCTCAATCGACCAGTCAATACGAAGACCATTAAATAACTGTAAATTACCGGATGTCATGGAAGGCGCACAGTTTGGTGGTGGTTCTTAACCACACACCGACCTTATTCCTCACACAATTGCCATTTTTCACTGAACATAAGTACCGATCAAGGAATGGCGAGAGAAATGGCAAAACGATGTGATTGAGAGAGCTTGAATAAACGATTTTAAAAGGAAATTCCCCTCTTGGCTCCCTCCAGGCATGCGTGTCTAATGTACCAATGCAGACATTGTCTGTCTATACTCACCCCTTTGGCTGCCTCCTGGCATGAGTGGGCAATGTACCAATGCAGATATTGTCTGTCTGTACTTACCACACCTGGCTCCCTCCTGTTATGAGTGTCCTATGTACCAATGCAGACATTGTCTATCTGTGCTCACCCCTCTTGTTTGCCTCCTGGCATGAGTGTCCAATCTACCAATGCAGACATTGTCTATCTGTACTCCACCCTCTTGGCTCACTCCTGGCATGAGTGTCCAATGTACCAATTGTTACGGATTCGTCACTTCTGCCTTTATGTTATTATATACTTGTAGGATTTTTTGTTTCAGGCAATATTGTTGTTGAGATTTCTGTGTGAAATGGAGATGACTTTAGCAAAAGGTAACAAGCGTTATGCCTAGGTCCCCCGTCGGTGAAGTGATGTGAGTTGACAAAGTGGAAGACGCAAGGCGGCCATCTTGGATTTTGACGTGGCGACACAATTTTCAATAGCTTTCTTCCTTATGCCGAGATACACCCAAACACCAAATTAGAAGTTGGTACTTCGCTTATTTTTCAAGATATTCCGCTCACAAGGTTCAGACATACATGGCGGTGGCCATCTTGGATGTTGATGTGGCGACCCAATTTTCAATAGCGTTCTTCCTTATGCACTGATACACCCACACACCAGATTAGAAGTTAGTAGTTCGTTTATTTTTCAAGATATTTCCCTCACAAGGTTCAGGCATATATATGGTGGCGGCCATCTTTAATTTTGACGTGGCGACCCAATTTTCAATAGCTTTCTTCCTTATGCCTAGATACACCCACACACCAGATTAGATGTGAGTAGTTCGTTTATATTTCACGATATTCCGCTCACAAGGTTCAGACATACATGGCGGCGGCCATCTTGGATTTTGACGTGGCAACACAATTTTCAATAGCGTTCTTCCTTATGCGTAGATACACCCACACACCAGATAAGAAGTTAGTAGTTCGGTTATTTTTCAAGATATTCCGCTCACAAGGTTCAGACATATATATATATATATATATGGTGGCGTCCATCTTGGATTTTGACGTGGCGACCCACTTTTCCATCGCTTTCTTCCTTATGCCAAGATACACCCACACACCAGATTAGAAGTTGGTACTTCGCTTATTTTTCAAGATATTCCGCTCACAAGGTTCAGACATACATGGCGTCAGACATACATGGCGGCGGCCATCTTGGATTTTGACGTGGGTTGCACCCACACACCAAATTCGAATGCGGTCTGTTGTAAGAAGTCAAATCCACAACATTGGTCCAATGATAGGTTTAATGCGAATTCGATCTCTGGCAACACCTGTAAAAATACGATCATGCAATATATCAGGATTATATAATGAAGGAGAAGTCCAGCAATTGACAATCAGTGCAAGCAAGCCTGGTTCATCTAAATATATGCTCCATTCGAGTCCACACTGTCACAGATTATATGTCACAGGAATGATCCGGAGCGATGGTCGTCCGAGTTCTTATAGACGCCTCTCAGTGGTTGGAGAGAGCATAACACCTTGGTTCAACTTAGGTACAATTTCATTACATTCTGCCCGCCGTTATAACTACACTTCCGCTGAGGCAGGAATCAAGCACGCAGTAGCATAATAGTAGGGGCAGCAATTGTCCGTCCATGTCAGTCGGTCCATCCGTAGCAATCGGGGCGACGAATCTCCCTTCCGGCACGGGTCCGGAAACTACCGGGTACTACATCCCCAAGACCGGAGTGCCCTGCGTCGGAGTAGCCGCCTAGGTCAGGTGACGGAGGTGGCACCACCGAGCCTACAGGTTGGGGTGCGTTTAGCGGTGAGAGGGCCGGCAGATACTCCAAAGGCGGAGCAACGGGAGAGTCCATGGACTCGTAAATTGGTTCGTCAATTTCCCCGCAAGGGGCCAGGTGGCATACGGAGACAGTTGACTCCCGTCCATCAGACATCAACACACGAGCATGCTCGGGATTAGCTTGGAGTACCTGCACCTTATCCACTAGTGGATCATACTTACTCATGCGAACAGCACGTTTGAGGAAAGCTGGTCCCGGCTCCGCAAGCCAACCAGGTAAAGATCGGGTACTACCCGAACTCCTCGGGTGATGAAACATCTGTTCGTGGGGAGTTTGATTGGTAGCCGTACACAGTAAAGTCCTGATCGAGTTCAGTGCCGCAGGTAGTGACCAAGCCCATTTGTCTAGGCCTCGGCCGAGGGACTTAAGGCTCAGTGTAACGGCTCTCCATATAATACCATTGAAGCGTTCGACCTGTCCATTCGCCTGCAGCCTATACGGAGTGGTATAGCTAGAAGCGACATTATGCTGGCGTAAGAAGTTCCTCACTTCCTGGGACAGGAACACCGCACCCCGATCGGTATGCACGTAAGCCGGATTCCCAAACATAGAAACAACTTCTGCAGGCACCGGATAACCGTGGCGGCTGTCATATCTACGCACGGGAAAGCAAAAGGGAATCTCGAGAACTCATCAACGATTGTGAGCAAGTAACGAGAGTTACTCGAAGCCGGTGACGCCGGCAGTGGCCCTTTGAAATCCATCGCCAATCTCTCCCACGGCCTAGTAGCTCGGACCAGCGTCCCCATAGGAGGGTTGTAGAAGCGCGGTTTGAGTTCAGCACATACAGAACAAGCGCGACAGATTTGACGAATATCCTCAACCGAGTCGGGCAAGTTACGACTACGCACAAAATGAGCGAAACGCGTCACCCCGGGATGGCACATGGTGTCGTGCAAAGCGCGCAGGTCCTCAAAAGATATGAGACTCGCACACGTCGGCGGCCGCGACAAGGTGTCGGCAACCAGGTTATCCCTCCCAGGTCGATATTTGATTGTGTAGCAGAAATCGGCGTGTTCGATCCGCCAGCGAGTGATTTTCTCATTCTTAATGCGTTGAGTATGCTGGGTGTCATACATAAACGCAACGCTTTGTTGGTCCGTGATAATTTGGAAGCATCGTCCAAGCAAATAGGGATGCCAACGCCGAATCGACTCGACGATGGCATACACCTCCTTTTCGACAGACGAATGTCTCTGCTCAGCGGAGGTGAGAGTTCGCAAAAAGAAGGCCACAGGGCGCCACCCTTGGGAGAGAGTTGCAGTATCGCATGATCCGACGCATCACTTTCCAAAACAAAAGATTTATTTTCATCAATCGTCGCCACAGCGGCGCCAGCGATGTCGGACTTAAGGCCATGGAAAGCGGCCTTGGCGGCAAGGCTCATGGGAAACGCTTCGCAGTCCACAAGTGGGAGGAGCTTCGCAGAGAAATTTTGTCCCCACTTAGAATAATGAGCGAATGGCCCGAGAGCATGCTTCAACGAAGCACGATCGCAGGGCGGTGCCATGTTGAGCAAGGGTCGCAGACGCTCCTTATCTGGAGCAACCGAGCCGTGGGTCACGGTGTACCCCAGAAGATCTATTGTGCGAGCGGAGTAATGACATTTAGCCTCGTTCATAGTTAAGCGATACCTCTGCGCGACCTCGAGGAAGCGCTTCAGATTAGCATCATGATGTTCCTGGTCATACCCGCAAACCGTGAGATTATACAGATAAACAAAGACATCGGTCAAGTTCTCCTTAGTGATGAGGTCGTCCATAGCCCTCTGAAAACAAGAGACCCCGTTCGTGACCCCAAAAGGTAGCCGGGTGAACTGGTATAACCTCTGACCCGATTCAAATGCTGTATAGATGCGATCTGCCTTGGAGATGGGGATTTGATGATATGCACTACGCAGATCGAGAGTGCTATAGACCGAATACTGTGCCACCTGTCGAACCAGGGAGTCCATTCCCGGGAGTGGGTAGGCGTCCAGCTGTGTAAACCGATTAATCGTCTGCGAATAGTCGATTACCGTGCGTTTGCGATGCGATTCGCTTCGTACCACCAGAACTTGGGCCCGCCATGGCGACCGACTAGGTTCTATGATACCTTCCTTTAGTAGCTGGGCTGTTTCTTCCACAATGAATTGGGCGTCAGCTCGTGAGTAGCGTCGCGATTTAACCGCGACAGGTGTACAGTCCGCGGTCATATTGGGGAACAGCGACAGTGGTTCAATTTCCATCCCTGCAAGAGCACACACAGCAAGAGTATCAGTCCCACCAAATTCCATTTCCAAACGTCCATGTCGCTTGAGAAAATCATGTCCTAGCAAAACTTCTGCACATAATGCTGGTAAGACCATTAGATGCACATCCGGAAACATTCGACCCTTAATCACAAGCTTCAGTCTACAGTCCCCTTTTGTACTAAGCCATAGCCCCTGAGAGGCCATAAAGATTTGACGTCTTGTCCCGAGAATCGGCCATCCATTTTTCTGCACAAGTTGAAAATCAACATAACTATCCGTGGATCCCGTATTGATCAAAGCATTAGCAAAAATTCCCTCGATCATGAGTGGGATTATAGCACGAGCCAGGCCAGGTGAACCTGTAGTTATCGAGTCGTCGAGGCGAGGCGCTCGTGCCTCGCGTGTGGATCCAATGCCAGCTAAAGTCTTTCGTGCCATTGTAGTCGTTTGTCGGCCAGTCATGCCGCCTCCAGAGGGCGCACGTGCCACGCGTGAAGTTCCCAGCTTTCGTGCCGTTAAAGTAGCTTGTAGATCATATGTGCAGCCTCCAGAGGGCGCTCGTGCCACGCGCGGAGTTTCAAAGCCAACATTAGCCAATCGGGTGGCTGATCCCGGAAGTTGGCAGGGTGTCGGAAGAATGCCGGCCAAGGACGGTCGCGCCGCGTAATGAAGTGTTTGCGCCACTTGTTTAGTTGGCGCGGCGAGTCTCACCAAGGTCGAGCTCTCAGCTCGGGGCCCATGGAAAGGGGCTATCCCCATCAAAGTCGGGCGAGGCACGCCGCGATCCGTTCGGACCACTGGCTCGGAGATAAGCACATTCATCGTCTAGCGGGCTCGTTTGTCCCGCGAAGCTCGGCAAACTTTTTCAAAATGTCCGGTCTTTGAGCACAAATATACACTTCGCATCTTTAGCAGGGCAAACAGACCTGGGGTGATTCCGATTCCCGCAGAAATAGCATGTAGCGTTACTTCCGGGCTTGGGTCCAGCTACAGCGGCCACCTTCGAGCCCGGATAGGGATCCTCGGGAGAGGCCGGGGTCTCCGATTCCGGCAGAGGTGTCAAGGCTGCATCCACGACCTCGGCGGTAGCTCTCTCCGGTCGAGTCTGTCGAAATGTCCTCGCAGTGACGTATGGGCGTTCATACTTGTCAGATTGTTCCCGTGCTTCGGTGTACACGTGGGATAGCCAGAGTGCTTCGGCTAGTGTCAAATCGGCATCTCAAAGTAGTTTCTGTCTGACGACTGGTGACCTAATACCTGCGATGAAGGAATCGCGAACAAGGTCATCACAGACTTGTTTATGAGTGCATACCTCAGGGGTACTCTCCTTCAGTAAGCATCGGAGGTCTTGAGCAAATTGATCCAAAGTCTCCGTGGGCTGTTGTCGTCGAATCGCGAGCAAATGTCGTGCATAGACCACGCTTCGTTTTTTTTATGTAAATACGCTTCAGCTCAGCCACAGCTGCATCGAACGTCTCACATAGTTAAATTGCCATGTACACGGTATGGTGCACCTTTGATTGCAGCACTTCGAGTTTTGTTTCTTTGGAGACGGGCGCCTGAGCCTTGAACTGGTTATCCAGGATTTTCAGCCAATGTGTCAGTTCGGCGGCCGCGTCCGCCGCCTGAGGGTCTGCTCCGAAGTTCGGCACTTGGATCATCTTATGAGTCATGTCAGTCTCGTTCGTGTCCCGTTCTCGTTCAAGACGAAGAGAAGAATTCGCATTAATTGTTGTAAGAAGTCAAATCCACAACATTGTCCCAATGATAGGTTTAATGCGAATTCGATCTCTGGCAACACCTGTAAAAATACGATCATGCAATATATCAGGATTATATAATGAAGGAGAAGTCCAGCAATTGACAATCAGTGCAAGCAAGCCTGGTTCATCTAAATATATGCACCATTCGAGTCTATGCTGTCACAGATTATATGTAACAGGAATGATCCAGAGCGATGGTCGTCCGAGTTCTTATAGATGCCTCTCAGTGGTTGGAGAGAGCATAACACCTGGGTTCAACTTAGGTACAATTTCATTACACGGTCCTTTGCTTACGCATGCACGCATGCACACATGCACGTACGCATGCACGCCCGCACGGACGGACGGACGGACGGACACACGGACGGAGGGGAAAACCATAGTCCACCTTTCGCTCAGCGGTGCGACGGGGGACCAAAAGAAATGTTTGTGGAGGAAAAGGAAAAACGCGGGAAAGAAACCAGAGGAGGTGAGAGAGGAGAAAGATTGGCGGGGAAAAAGAGACGGCCGTGAGTCGCATCAAGCTTGTGAGCGGACTTCCTCGATATTGGTCACGAATGAATTGAGGCTTCCTGTGAAAGGGATTGCCCACGACATCGTCCTATATTGCGATTGCAATTAAACCTGCATCTCAGGTTTTGGTACTGAGCGTGAACTATTGTTGGTGGGAAAGCGAGCGCCTCCATTACAGGCCGATACCCCCATTTTTCCCCGAGGAGGTCGTTCGCCTGGTGCTTCGTGTTTTGTCGTTGTGATTCCTATATTGACCTCTTCGTGTTGATCGCCGATGGTTTCCATATTGGCTTAATCGTTGGTGGACGTGAGGCATGGATTGCACTTACGTTTTGGGGGATTGTTACCCCGTGTCGCCATCTGCCCGACCTCTCACCTCGTAACTCCTCTTCCGCAGCTGCACCGATACCTGCCTGTTGCTCTTGCCATTCTGCACGACTTCGACCTTCGCCCAGCGTGGGGATTCGTGCATGGACTTAGGGATTGTTACATTCCACTCACGTTTGGCGTATGGTGAGTTTATTGCTTTGAAAGCATTGGGGAATGATGGTACCATCATGTGTATTGTTCATTTGATGCATGTGACATTTTCATGTTACTTTCGTTAAGAGTGTTATTATTGTGTATGTGAGAGTTGTTAATACAATTATTACTTGTTTGGTTCTACAATTGCATTGGTGTGGTTTTACCATGGTTTATTAGAACACCCCACTGTACCTTCACCACTGCTATGGCATGACATTCAAAGTGAATCATCACCTGTGCACCAGGCATTCTGTTATCATCTTGAACTTGTCAATGAAAGTGCTTTTTCACACCTTGAATCACCCACAATGGCTGTCACCTGGAATCATAACATTGCCAGTATTTGGAAAAATATAACAAACCCCCCCTCACCCCCACTGTAGCTTCTTTCAAAAAAAAGAAAAGAGGAATTAACTTTAATTAACAATTTTGCATCGAAAAATTACTGATTTTCCCAAGTAAAGTTGGAATAGACCCTTAAGGTGAGCATTATAGGAATGACAGGTTGAAGGTTATAGCCTATAACTATGATAGGTTGAAGGTTATATGCATGATAGGTATGATAGGTAGAAGGTTATAGCTATGATCGGTATGACAGGTTGGAGGTTATAGGTATGATAGGGTGAAGGTTATAGGTATGATAGGTTGAAGGTTATAGGTATTGTTATGTCGTGTGGGGTAGCAATATCTAGAGCCAGATACATCTGAATAGGTAACGTGCTTCGTCTGTCGCGGTAAGGAATCTGCCCTGTAATAAGTTTCATGTATAGGCGTTTTGTCGGTTAAGAGTATACCTGTGAACATACCAGGATGTTCGAGTGATAAGTAGAGTAGGGATTAAAGAATAATGCCCCTGTGTGTCACACCTGGTAGCCAAACCTTTGTCCTGTATGGCAATGCACTCATTTAGACCCGTAGTTAGGTCCTTAGTGCAACACTAAATGATTCCCTTCCCTGACATGACTTTGGAAGACGAACAGGCAAGGGGGGGGGGGGAGGGGCGGCTCGGGGCGTCGCCGCATGGACTGCGGCCAGCGGGGAAGCTACTCCTTCTTACGGGTGGAAGAAGTAAGCAATATGGAGGAAAGGAGAATGGAATATGCAGGAAGTCTTGGGGGTGAGTCGGAAGTAGTGGGGGTAGCGTGTAGTGGTCGAACTTCCCCCGCTACTATCAAGACGGCCCCGATGGATTTACAGGCCTTAATGAAATTTATGCAGGGAATGAAGGATGGGTTGGAAAATAAAATGGAAGGAATGGATAACAACATGAGGGAAATAAGGAATGACATGAATGCTCAAACCAAAAAAATTGGGGGATAAGAAGACAAAATGGATGCCCATTATGAACGAATGTGAAATATAATTGATGAATGTTCGAGTAAATTGAAGGAAGAACGAAAGAATGACGCCGATGGGGCTCAGGAGAAGCCAAGGGTTGCAGAAATTCATTCGGAACAGGGGGAAGGCAAATTGGGAATTGCAGTGGGAACGGCATGTGAAGAGGTGAATGGGGAATGCCCACAGGTAAATGGGGAATGCCAACAGGTGAGCGTGGAGTGCCAAAATTGTAATGGAGGATGTTTCCCACCTGCTGGCCTGGAGGTTTATCGGGACCGGGTGGATGCCACAACACCCCAACCGGGGAATGAATTCGGAATGGCCCAGCACCAGGGTGGTGGTGCAGAGCAAGAGGGTGTAACATTATTGGGGGTCTTCAGGACTTGCTTGGATCGGGAGATCGAGCCTCTGAAAATTTGGTCCCCGTAGGGAATTTGGACCAGCTGTAGGGAGGGGCAGAACAACCTGTGGTCGAGGTTGTTACCTGCAGCTGCGGTTTGGGATGGGAAATCAAAATTTCTAAAAGGAAATTTAAAGTTAAATTAAAATGGGAGTTGGATTTGGCACAGCAGTGGTTGGATTTGGTCCCCCAGCTGTGGAATTTGGACAAGGGGAGGTCAATGGTGATGGCCTCGGGCAAAGGTTTCCCCTTTGTAAATTTGGGAATGCCAGCCAGCTGAGGGGCTGTGCTGGTGAGATTTGGACGTGGGGTCCAGCCATGGGTGTCATGGTACGACCTGGGCCCCATGGGGGGTTTGGTGGAGTGTGGCATCCCTTGTCCGTTGGGGCGCCATCCGGGCGTGTGGCTCGGGCCAGCAGGGTCACCGGACCCTGTTGGGGGTTAAGACCTCCAGGGGGTCCGAGGTGGTTTCTCAAGCCTGGGATGGCAGATATTGAGGACCACTAGGGGGAGGTGTTGTGGGACGCGCTTTGGTGTTGGCCCCGCGGACGGTAACATGGGCCTGATGTAGTGACCACCCGGGCATGCGGCCTGACACCCTCCTCCTGAGACTCTGGGACAGCCAGCATGTGATGACCTGCCATGCTGTGCTGGGCTATGGATGCGGGTCGAACCGAATGGCCAGGAATGACATAGCCTGCCGGACAACCATTGGGACATCTGTGGAACGTGATGGTGTGAGAGTGACCTTCCACAGATGTTCTGTTATGATTTGTGGACTCTCAGTTTGGGAAGAGAGCCATGGGGTTGATGAATCGGGAATGTGTAACGTGCCGAGCATATGGGCCATGCTCGGCTGGCATGTGTATGGCAAAGCATCTTTCTTTGGTGAGGTTAGTGGAATGTGAAAAATGTTTGGCATGGGTAATCTGAGGGTTAGATGTAAATTTAAGGGTGAATATTGAAATGGCATGGTGGTCACTGACAGTTGTGACACCATTATTGATCCAGGTGTGTAGACCAAAGTGTTGGAGGCTGTGATAAAATTGACAGGGTAGCAGGACACAGCTTTCAACTGGTTGCGAGGGTGACTGTGCTGATATTTGGGACGCGGAGTCATGGGGATGTAGTTGTGTGGTCTGAGGGTCAACGTGGTGCTGTGCGTGCCCGAGGTGTGTGGACCATGTCCTCTGGGTGGGTCTCCTGGTGGAGCATGGCTGTTGACTGGACCTTGGTGTGGTCGTGTGGGTGAGCACTGGAGGGGCTGCAGTTCTGTGGTCGGATTGGGGGATGATGTGGAGGTGCAGGGGACATGGCTGGAGGGGAATGCCACGCACTGCGACCGTCTCCCCCAGGGCCGAGGTTGTGTGTGCGGTAGTGTTTGTGGCAGCAGGTGCTCACCACATTGGCCAGCTGGAGCTCGTGCAGTTGTGTTCCTCGCAGGGGGGCCGAAGGATGGATGGTGGGTCGCACCCTTATGGACACTCATGGGCCATGTTGGCATTTTGACTGCTCACCTTGTCCCGATGATCCATGCATAGTAGAGGTGCAGAGCTGTCGTAGCCACTGGAAGTTGTGTAGTGATAAACACCGTTGGATGCGGATCCACATGCCTGCCAGTATAGTGGGAGAGAAGTGAAATTTTGGAAGAATTTGGTAAGCCCAATGGGATAAATTTTGGGATTGTGAAGGGTGGATGGCACTTTTGGACCTGACCAACCGGTAATTACCTGCACTTGAGGTGAGTGTTGGATGTGTACTGTCCCAGGCTTCAGGACTTGCTTGGTAAATTTTGGGGACAGGTAATTTGGAGTTGGGGGCGGGTGAGAGTGATGACATGGTCGGTGAGGGGGATTGGAATGTGTGCCACAGAGTATTGTGGGTGGCGTTTGTGTTAGTGTTGTGGTGATGTGTTTTCATGTGGTCGTGAGAGTGGAGATAATGAAGAAATGAGTGGTGATTATTGTGTTTTGGAAATCTAATGATTTAACTGTGAATGGGATTTCACAATGGCAGGCCATGGCAACTTTTGTAACATCGTTTGCACCATCTATGGAATTGTGTTGAGAATTGAATGGCAGCGGGGGAGGAAGTGTGTTTTGGGATCTTGTGGGTGGGGAAGGTGTGTGTGCCCGCAGGTACAGATCAAGCTCTGAGGAGCGATGCCTGGGCCCCCCCCCCCCCTCTGCGGCAATTACCCCTGGCAGCCAGTGGTATCTGGAAATTGGAGCTCGTCGGTGGAGGGTCTGTTTGGGCGCCCTGGGGTAAAGGAGACCCCTGGCGACCCGTGGAGCTGCGCGGAAGCAGGAGGCAATGGAGCCTGGTGTGTGGAGACCCTCACCGGCGAGGTAATGGCAGAAAGGGGCTGTTGGGCCGTCACGGGGCCAAGAGGTAACGGGGGGGTGGGGGCAAAGAACTTGTGAGTCGGTTGACTTGTTTTTGGGACTGCGGGCAGCACAGCCTGAAGCGCCCCCACCATCTTAGTTGTGCGGTACCTCCCCGCTGCCTCGTAGAAATGATGCACACACACGTATATGACATCAATGCCATGGTCCTGCCGGGGGGGTGAAATAAGTGCTTGAAATAATTTTGTGTACAAGTAGCAATGGAATGAGTGAGTGGTTAAGGGGTTTGTGTTGAATGAATGAGGGCAAAATCCACCGAGCCATGTCACTCACCTGTAACACCTGGACAGGGCCCGTGGAAATTTAGGGGTGCATTGGGATGACCCCGCAGGTGAGGTTGCATCTTGTGGCATCCACCTGGGGACGCGGTCTGTAGACCGGGGTTGTTCAAATGTTTTATAGAGTTTTGGAATTTTGTAATTTTGGTTAAGTTTTGTGGGTAAGGTAGGATTTTTGGTGTGTTGTTTGTTGCCTCCCTCCGCAGGAACATCGAATGAAATCATTGTACATATTTGCATGATTGTTAAGGGGATTAGCATGTTAAGAAGCATAGGTAGGAAGTCCGACTCACTTCCCACAGCCCTCCTGATATATTTCATAGGTTAAGTAAGTGTGAGAAAGTAAGTGTTAAGACTGGAATTGTAGCGTCTGCAGTGAACCTAGCAGGAGCTACGGTTCCAGGTGGGGGGCTGTGTTATGTCGGGTGGGGTAGCAATATCTAGAGCCAGATATATCTGAATAGGTAACGTGCTTCGTCTGTCGCGGTGAGGAATCTGCCCTGTAATAAATTTCATGTGTAGGCGTTTTGTCGGTTAAGAGTATACCTGTGAACATACCAGGATGTTCAAGTGATAAGTAGAGTAGGAATTAAAGAATAATGCCACTGTGTGTCACACCGGGTAGCCAAACCTTTGTCCCGTATGGCAATGCACTCATTTAGACACGTAGTTAGGTCCTTAGTGCAACACTAAATGATTCCCTTCCCTGACATGACTTTGGAAGACGAACAGGCAAGGGCGGGGGGGGGGGGGGGGAGGGCGGCTCGGGGCGCCACCGCATGGACTGGGGCAGCTGCACCTATGAGCTATGATCACGCTACATGCACGTGCTATCACCACGCTACATGCTACGAGCTATCATCACGCTACACGCACGTGCTATCACCACGCTACACGCTATGAGCTATCACCACGCTACACGCTACGAACTGTCACCACGCTACGGTCCTGTGAGTGGTCGGCGCACTGGGCGCGAACCTCCAGCCAACGAGTGTGAGAGGCGTGAAACTGGAAGGTTGGGTGGAAGTCTCTGGTTGGTAGCGCGCCAAGGCTGACGTCACGGCCGCAAGTTTATTTAAGGGCGCGCCGAATGATATTTCTTTTCTTGCAGCTCTGGCACTTGTGGAGATCCAGCAGTTCGGAGTTGTTGCACATCCAGCTCTGGCCCTTGCACTCTCTGGCTCTCTCGACGTGCTCGAAGCTCTTGTCTTCTTCTTGGTCTTGGGAGGCAGTGGTGGTCGTTGGCTCGCCATCTGCATGGTGCTTGGAGCGGTGCTTGTGCGGGAGCGAAGCTTGGTGCTGTGAGCGGGCGGTACCTCGTGTGCAACGGGGAGGGCGTTGGCTCGGGCCTAGCGAGGTGTGCAGGGCGGACGGAGGATTCTCCCGCGCCGGAGTTTGGAGCCGCATGTTACGGACAAGACGACAAGACCAGATAAGGCCATTACCCATTTACACGAACATAACGACCGTGTTCCTTTTCATTAATATGCATTCCCTCGTCTGTATCCGAAGTCTGTGTGTGGGGACGTCCCGATTAGGACATTTTATTATCGGCACATGCTTTTCCTGTCCTTGTCTTTTACTCTAATAAACCCTTGTATTATTTTCCATTCCCTGTTAAACCTGTGCCCGGTTGAATTAATTCCCCTGCAGGATCGAAGCTGCCGTGGGTTCGTTGAAGGTAAGCACTTGTGCAGCCTTCCATTTTCCTTCTTCCTCCCGTGTTTGATAGTTAAATCCGTGTTTGGTCGTCGCCTCAATTAAAGCCGTTTTCGGTCCATCCGAAATCCGTTTTCGGCCTCTGGTATTAACCGGAGGCTATGCACGACAGTATAATAGGTATGATAGGTTGAAGGCTATAGGTATGATAGATATGATAGGTTGAAGGTTATAGGTATAATAGGTATGATAGGTTGAAGGTTATAGGTATGATAGGTATGATAGGTTGAAGGTTATAGGTATAATATGTATGATATTTTGAAGGTAATTGGTATAATAGGTATGATAGGTTGAAGGTTATAGGTATGATAGGTATGATAGGTTGAAGGTTAACAATTTGAAAGTTAACAATCCTCACCTTCACTCCATTCCTCTTTTCGCCCACCTCTGGAACAAACTCCCTCACTCTCTTCAATCCCACTCCTCCCTCCAGGTCTTTGAAAACAGCTGTTCACCACCATCTCTTCTCTTCCCCCATCCAAAACCTTGATCTTTTCTACCCTCGCTAATTTCACCCCAGATCCACTTTTTTGAAATACCAACGTTTTTTCCTGGAAGTCCTTGCAGTATCCTTGTGTTTTATACTTCTCACCCCCCCCCCCCCTTTCCCAGCCTCCTCCCCCCAATCCCTCTCCCTCCCACAGATCTCCCGATGTCCCTGCTCCCAAATGTTGTGTTTGTGTGCTTCCCCTTCTCTCCCCATCTTGTCTAATGCTCCCCTTATTATATGTTTTGTGTGTCTGATATTTTGTGTGATAAATGTTAGCTCTTTCACGAGCCTCGATCCTGTATATATTTAAAAAAAGAAAAAGAAGCTTATAGGTATAATAGGTGTGATAGGTTGAAGGTTATACGTATGATAGGTTGAAGGTTATAGGTATGATAGGTTGAAGGTTATAGGTATGATGTTTATAGTTAGGGTGCTGGTGCTTCGTGTGCAGCATGTGGCTGCTGGTCGCATCATTGCTGGAAGCATGGCTGTCCTGCTGAGGCAGTGCCCCCACTACCAATAAGATGGTACTCATTTTGCCCAACTCAGAAGGATGAAGGGCTGAGTCATCCCACCTGTGTTAATTCAACGGCCCACAGGGGTTTTAACTGAGGACCCTGATACATGAAGTCAGCCACCTTAACTGTTCAACAAACACCTGGCGAAGAGTGTTAGGGTGAGTGATTATAATGAAAGTTTGATTTCATAAATCAAAAGAGAAGGTTTTAACTCCATATAGTGAGGCTTCATCTTGTGTACAACTTTGATGACATCTCAGGTAAAACAAAGCTGCCATGGAGAGGGTTCAGTGTGAAACTACTGTATATTGATTCCGGGCCTAGCTAGACTAAGCTATGAGGAGCTGCTGAAAGAGACAGGATTGTATACATTAGATAGGAGATGGTTATGAGAGAACATGATAGAGATGTTTAAAGATAATGACGGGAAGAGACAAAATAAGTGCAGAAGAAGTTTTCAACAAAATGGACAGTGACATGACCAGAGGCCATACTTTCATCGTGAGGAGGAAAGTCAGGACGATAGTAAGGAAATGGTGTTTCACTCTGAGTGTCCATGGAAACGTTGTCACATCAGAAACTCGAGCGGCACTCGGTGGAGCGCATACCTCCGCCAGGGTGAACAGTTTGTTTTGTATCCCACTGAGTATGATAGATTCCGACCTGAACCAAAATGTAATCGGCTTGTTCTTGTCACCTAACTAACTCATCCACCTAGTTTGGTCAGAACTCGTCAACAACTTTTTGAAATATCATGCTATTGAAGGAGCTGGGGCTCCCACGTCGATCGGAAGAATGGGCGCGACAAAAAGCTGGAATTCATCCGAGTTGCTTTATTCAAACCAAACACTCAGGCACTCTGAAAAGCCCGTTTATCGGGCAGCAATATATATACATATTATCCCGGAGCGTTTGCCCAGGAAAGGCGAGAGGGGGCGTGGCCCAGCGTCCTGGCTGCGGCCTGGCAAGTTGAGGGCGAGCCTGCCCGGGCGTCCCGACCGAGGCCTGGCAAGTTGAGCGTGGGCCTGCCCGGGCGTCCTGGACGAGCCCGGCATGGTGATCGCTCCGCGTCCTTGATAGGTGCAAGGCGATTGTGAAAACCCAGCGGTAGCCGCTACACACGTCCCCCCAGAATCGACTTGCACCGGCAGGGTCAATTTGAGGGGGGTCCTGATGACCCGGCCGAAGCGACCCCTGGCGGGTCGTGGGAGGGGGTCCGGTGTGGTGGTGGGCGGTCGAGTGGGGGGCACCGTGGACGGGGGGCGGCCTCGCCGCGGCGGAAGGGCCACCCATGGTGGGTGGTCGACGTCCACGTGCACCGGCTTGAGGCGGTCCACCGCAATCCGGTCCGACCTGCCGCCGATGTCGATGACGAACGACTTGTCGTCCCGTCGCAGCACCCGGAAGGGCCCGTCGTACGGCGGCCGGAGTGGCCCCCGATGTGCGTCGTGACGCACAAAAACATACTCCGCTGTGCGAAGTGCTGGGGGGACGTAGGACTGGGGGTCACCGTGGTGGGATGTTGGCACGGGGGCAAACCGTCGGGCGGCCTCCTGGAGGTCCGAGCGCTGGTGAGCTGCGGACCAGGGACTGGTAGCGTCGGGCACGAATTCGCCCGGGACGCGTAGCGCCTGGCCATAGACAAGCTCGGCGGTGGATGCCTGGAGGTCCTCCTTGGGGGCCGTGCGGAGGCCCAAAAGGACCCACGGCAGCCGGTCGGCCCAACCGCCGTCTTGAAGGCCGGCCATGAGCGCGGCCTTCATGGAGCGGTGGAATCGCTCGCACAACCCGTTTGCTTGGGGGTGGTAGGCCGTAGTACGGTGGAGCTTGACCCCCAGGTTGCGGGCGACCGCGCCCCACAGCTCGGAGGTGAACTGTGGTCCGCGGTCTGACGAGATGTCCGCCGGTGCGCCGAAGCGGGCGACCCAGGTGGCGATGAAAGCCTGCGCCACGTCGGCGGTGGTGGTGGAGACGAGGGGAACGGCCTCCGGCCACCTGGTGGTCCTATCCACCATGGTGAGCAGGTGTGTGAACCCCCGTGACGGGGGGAGGGGGCCCACCAGATCCACGTTGACGTGGTCGAAACGTCGTTCGGGCACGGTGAAAGGTGCCAGCGGGGCCTGGGTGTGTCGGTGGACCTTGGCCCGTTGGCAGGCCGTGCAGGTGCTGGTCCAATCGCGGATGTCCCGACAAAGGCCGTGCCAGACGAATCGCGCCGACACCAGCTTCTGGGAAGCTTTCCGGCCCGGGTGGGAAAGGCCGTGGAGGGAGGCGAAGATGCGGCGTTGCCAGGTGACGGGCACGATGGGGCGAGGCTGGCCTTGGGAGACGTCGCAGAGCAGGACAGAGTCCGCGAGGGGGATGTCGGCCAGGCGGAGGCCCGTGTCCGCCGCCCGGAGGGCTTGCACCGTGGTGTCGGTGGTTTGGTCCGCCGCCATAAGCGCAAAGTCCATGCCCAGGTTGACCGCGTTCGCGCTGGCCCGGGAAAGACAGTCGGCCACGGCGTTGTTTTTGCCGGCGACGTACCGGATGTCCGTGGTAAACTCCGACACGGCGGAGAGATGGCGCTGTTGGCGGGCCGACCACGGCTCCGTGACCTTGGCCATGGCGTAAACCAACGGCTTGTGGTCGACGAACGCCGTGAAAGGTCGGCCCTCCAGGAGGTGGCGGAAATGGCGGACGGCCAGGTGTAGACCGAGGAGCTCCCGGTCAAACGTGCTGTATTTGAGCTCGTTCGGCCGGAGCTGCCGGCTGAAAAAAGCGAGTGGCTGCCAAACCCCGTTCACCCATTGCTCATGTACGGCGCCCACCGCGTAGTCGGAGGCATCCGTGGTGAGGGCGATGGGAGCGTTGAGCACCGGGTGAGCGAGCAGTGTTGCGTCGGCGAGGGCCCGCTTTGAGCTTTGGAAGGCCGCATCCATTGCTGCGGACCAGACGATGTCGTGCTTGGCCGGCTTGCCCCGGAGGGCTTCGTAGAGGGGCCGCATGAGTTGAGCAGCACGGGGCACGAAGCGGTGATAAAAATTCACCATTCCCAGGAATTCCTGCAGGGCCTTTATGGTGCGGGGACGCGGGAACGTGGTGATGGCCTCGACCTTGGTTGGCAGCGGCACGGCCCCGTTCTTGGTGATGTGGTGGCCCAAAAAATCAACGGCCGTCGTGCCGAAGTGGCATTTGGCCGGGTTGACGATGAGGCCGTGCTCGCTGAGGCGCCCGAACAGTGTTCGGAGGTGGAGGAGGTGCTCGGCCCGGGACGTGCTGGCGACGAGGATGTCGTCCAGGTAAACGAAAAGGAACGGCAGGTCACGCAGCACGCCGTCCATCAAGCGCTGGAACGCCTGAGCCGCGTTCTTGAGACCAAACGGCATCTCAAGAATTCGAATAAGCCGAACGGCGTGATGACTGCCGTTTTAGGGACGTCGGCCGCCCTGACAGGTACCTGGTGATATCCCCGTATGAGATCAATTTTCGAAAAAATGACCCGTCCCGCCAGACGGGCGGAGAAGTCTTGGATATGCGGGATCGGGTACCTGTCGGGGGTGGTAGCGTCATTGAGACGGCGGTAGTCGCCACACGGGCGCCATCCACCCCCCGGCTTTGGCACGATGTGCAGTGGCGAGGCCCACGCTCTATCGGAGCGCCGCACGATGCCGAGGTGCTCCAACGCGTCGAATTCGGCCTTCGCCACGGCGAGCTTGGCTGGGTCGAGGCGGCGGGCCCTGGCGTAGACCGGCTGGCCCGTGGTTGGTATGTGGTGCTCGATCCCATGCCGTACTGCGACGGCCGAAAACGTCGGCCGCGTGAGGGCCGGGAACTCCGTGAGCAGGCGAGCAAACTCGTTCGCTGCCGGGACGGCGCATGCCAGCTCAGTCGGCGCGGAGCTGCTCAATGTGCATACCAGGGAGCTGAAGGTTTCGGCGTTGATTAAACGACGCCGTTGGACGTCCACCAGCAGTCCGTGTGCGCAGAGGAAGTCGGCGCCTAGCAGAGCCATGGGCACGTTTGCGGTTACAAACGTCCAAGCAAAGCGTTGGCCGCCGAAGCAGAGGGTGACGTTGCGCGGGCCGAAGGTGCGGATGGTCGATCCGTTGGCCGCAACCAAGGAGGGGCCGCAAACCGCGGATTGCCTGTCCTGGTCAGAGGCGGGTATGACGCTCAGTTGGGCGCCGGTGTCGCACAGGAAGCGCCGTCCGGACGCTTTATCCGTGATGAACAGTAAGTTGCCCATGTGGCCGGCGCTCATGGCTGGTAATGAACGCCGGCCCGGCCGTTTCCCGGCCTGCCGAAGGTGCACGGGGGTCGGCATGTCCGGGCCTTCTGTCCGAACCTGGCATGATAGTAACACCACGCTTGGTCAGGTGGAGGCCCCGGTCGTCGTGCTGGAGGTGGTCGGCTTGGTGTAGCGGCCGCCAATTGCGTCGGCAGTTCTGTCGTCGACCGTGCCGGGTGCTCGGGCGCCATGGGTGTTGCATCGGACGGCGGTGGGTCCCATGTTGCCGCTGCGATGCGCTGACCTGCGGCGGAGATCTTGTCGGCTTCTCTGGCAAGGGCCCGGGGATCTGTGATCGTCGTGCTTGCCAGGGCGAGGCGTACCAGGTTAGGCAGCTGACGGAGGAACAGCTCCCGGAACAGGAATGCCGGAGAGTGCTCGCCGAGCAGTGAAAGCATGTAGTCCATTCGCTCGGAAGGGCGCGTGTCGCCGAGCTCGGGCAGGTCGAGCAGGCGCCGTGCGCGTTCCGCCGATGGGAGGGCGAAAGCGTCGAGGAGAAGCTTCTTAATCGCGCCGTATTTGTCAGCGGCTGGCGGGTTCTCGAGGAGGCTCAGGGTGCGGGCCGCGGTGGCCGAACCGAGCGCTGCTACCACATGGTGGAAGCGGGTGTCGTCGGCCGTGATGCCTCGCAGGGCGAACAGGGAATCCGCCTGTGCGAACCAAACCGCCGCGTGAGCCTCCCAGAAGGTAGGCAGTTTAAGGGCGACTGCCGTGTCCATGTCGGTAGGACACCAATGAAGGAGCTGGGGCTCCCACGTCGATCGGAAGAATGGACGCGACAAAAAGCTGGAATTCATCCGAGTTGCTTTATTCAAACCAAACACTCAGGCACTCTGAAAAGCCCGTTTATCGGGCAGCAATATATATACATATTATCCCGGAGCGTTTGCCCAGGAAAGGCGAGAGGGGGCGTGGCCCAGCGTCCTGGCTGCGGCCTGGCAAGTTGAGGGCGAGCCTGCCCGGGCATGCCCGGGCATGCCCGGGCGTCCCGACCGAGGCCTGGCAAGTTGAGCGCGGGCCTGCCCGCGCGTCCTGGACGAGCCCGGCATGGTGATCGCTCCGCGTCCTTGATAGGTGCAAGGCGATTGTGAAAACCCAGCGGTAGCCGCTACACTATATATCATTTCTGGCCCGATCACTCAATAAATTCTCGGATTCAGATCTTCACCAAAATCGAATCAACTCTTCCTTGTCACACACACCACTCATCCACCAGGTTTCTTTCGAATTCGTCCACAACTTTTTGAACACAGTAGTTGAACATAGTAGAACACAGTAGAACACAGTAGAACACAGTCGAACACAGTAGAACACAGTTCCGTGAACCACAGTAGAAATAAAAGTTATACCGAGCACACATGCACACACTCACACACACACATATACACACGTGCACACACTCACACGCACACACATACACATGTGCACACACACAGACACGTGCACACACACACACACACACACACACACACACACACACACACACACGTCGGTGAATACTTTGAGACTTGGGAGGGCTCCGCTCCAACTTCTGAAACCTGCTCTATGGAGTTAACAACCAACGACACACACACACACACACACACACACACACACACACACACACACACACACACACACATACACAAACACACACACACACACACACACACACACATGCATTATTTTGTTACCGACATTTATTTTATTAAATTCCGTGTCGGTTTGAATGAATTATATATACATATACACGCACCGATCAAGACCGGTCTCGTATGGATTGCCGATCGAGCTTACACTCCGAGGTGTTCAATCAAAAATGGCGGTGTTCTTTACACGCGAGGGAAAGGAGAATGACGACCTTACCTTGACGGCTTCCACCAAATGTCTTCGAACCTTCGATTATTCATTCAAACCGACACGGAATTGTATTGCAAAAATACCGGATTTAATAAAAGAAATGTCGGTAACAAAAGAATGCAGGGCAACTAAAATTCCGAAATGGAGTGCCCCACACAGACCCGAATGCACACAAGGGGGAAAAAACTGGTGAAAATAATGTGTAATGTTTCTGTACTCAGCTGCGAGCGGCTTCTGGACCCCGTCGGGAATCGTCCAGGTCCCGAGCATGCAATCCGGGTGAGGCACAGGCTCTGGCGGGAAGTAGGCCTCAGCGCACCCTCGATCACTCAGCTGTACTTGTCTTCGTTGTCCACTTCACCAGCATCGACGTCTCTCAGCGCACCCAGACGACACTCAGCCAGCACTAACAAGCCAGTGAAAGGACATTGTGGTCTCTCAGCCGATCGCCCGGACCAGGGAAGAAAGAATGCACGAGCCGCGACAGTCTGCAGGAACTCAGCACACCGCTGGCGACAACTGTGACTGTTCGCTATCAAAGTCCCAAATCAAGACAGATGTCGAACGTTTGTATTGAAAATCCAGCGTGAGAGATATACGCCTTCCACAAACACCAGGACCCAAGAGACAAGAGGATGCACAACCGCATGCATTCGATGTCCCACGCAAGAGAGAAAATGTTTGGAACCCAACTCTTTTGTACTCAAGGCTCTGACGTCATCAGACGCTGCCCGTGCCTGCTCCAACCAGCGAGTCCATCAACTCATTCCATGACCGTCCTAACCAATCACTGCTCTTCTTGGCATGACCTCACGGACCTCCTGTGCCTTTGTGATCACCAGGTCGGCGGATTCATTGGTGGTGCTCAATGTCCTGTTTTCGGTTACTTTTATTAAGTGTGATAATGCATGCCAATTGTCTGCCTATGTGTGTGTGCTGCATTGTCATAAGGAACAGAGGGGAAATAACAGAGGCAATTACATACATGGGGGTTTACCATTAACCCCTATCTAATTAACATAACCCCACTCCTCGTGATGGGAACAATGATACACTCTTACACGACATACGGTCTAACGGATCCCTACTTATGTACATGGGGTTTCTTCTTCTTCATCGTGACAAACGGAGCATGGTAATCTATACACTTCCACCTGGATGATGGTATTTCATTGCCTACCCCCCACAAATATATATATATATATATATATATATATATATATATATATATATATATATATATATATATATATATATACAGTGCATTTAGAAAGTATTCAGACCCCTTCACTTTTTTCACATTTTGTTATGTTGCAGCCTTATGCTGAAATCGTTTAAATTCATTTTTTCCCTCATCAATCTATGCTCAATACCCTATAATGACAAAGAGAAAACAGGATTTTAGAAAGTTTTGCAAATTTATTAAAAAAACAAACTGAAATATCACATTTACATGAGTATTCATACCCTTTGCTATGATGCTTGAAATTTAGCTCAGGTGCCTCCCATTTCTCTTGATCATCCTTGAGATGTTTCTACACCTTGATTGGAGTCCGCCTGTGGTAAATTCAATTGATTGGACATGATTTGGAAAGGCACACACCTGTCTATATACGGTCTCACAGCTGACAATGCATATCAGAGCAAAAACCAAGCCATGAGGTCGAAGGAACTGTCTGCAGAGCTCAGAGACAGGATTGTGTTGCGGCACAGATCTGGGGAAGCCTACAAAAAAAATCTCTGCTGCATTGAAGGTTCCCCAGAGAAGTGGCCTCCATAATTCTTAAATGGAAGAAGTTTGGAACAACCAGGACTCTTCCTAGAGCTGGCCGCCCGGCCAAACTGAGCACTCGGGGGAGAAGGGCCTTGGTAAGAGAGGTGACTAAGAACCCGATGGTCACTCTAGCTGAGCTCCAGAGATCCTGTGTGGAGATGGGAGAAACTTCCAGAAGGACAACCATTACTGCAACACTTCACCGATCTGGGCTTTATGGCAGAGTGGCCAGACGGAAGCCTCTCCTCAGTGAAAGACACATGAAAGCCCGCTTGGTGTTTGAAAATCACCTAAAAGGACTCTCAGACTGTGAGAAACAAGATTCTGTGCAGCCGAATGCCGAACGAGAAGGACCCAGCGAGGAGCTCTTGCCTGGTTGCCTCGCACCGGCGGCTGGTGGTGGACCCGAATTCGCGCCAATGCGTGTTTTCCCACGCAGGGACCTGGGGCCTTACCTGTGATGGCACAAACCCTAATCAAGACAATAGCTGAGTGCCAGCAAAAAGGGGGTTAGATGTAAAATTTGAGGGGTTAGATGTAAAATTGAGGGTGAATTTTGTGGGGCCAGGGTGGACACTGGGGACAGTGACACCATTATTGATCCAGGTGTTTTAGACCAAAGTGTTGGAGGCTGGGACAAAATTGATAGAGTATCAGGACACAGCCTTCAACTAGCTACGGGCGTGATGGTTACCAATATTTGGATGTGGGATTGTTGGGATGGAGTTGGGCAGTCTGGATGTCAATGTGGTGGTATGGGTGGCCGAGGTGTGTTACCAATGTCTTCTGGGATTGAGCTTCCTGGTGGAACATGATTGTCAACTATACCGACCTGGGGCGAGATCAAATGTAGTTGGGCATTGAGGGGCTGCAAGTGGTCGGACTGGGGGATGGGAGAGGTGCAGGGGACATGGCTGGGGAAGGCCACGCACTGCGACCGTGCCCCTCAGGTCCGAGGCCTTGGGAATGCCGGAGTTGGCAGCAGGTGCTCACCACATTGGCCAGCTTGGGCTAGTGGGGCCATGCTCCTTGCAGGGGGCCGAAGGATGGATAGTGGGTCACACCCTTGTGGGCACTCGTGGGCCATGTTGGTGGTTCGGCTGCTCAACTCATCTGATAGCCCTCGCATGGTAGAGGGGCGGAGCCGTCGTAGCCAAGTTTAGTCATATAGTAAAGGTCACCGGTGGAGGCGGATCCACATGCTTGCCAGTACAGGCAGATAAAAGGAAATTTGGGGAAATTGATTGGCCCCATTGGATAAATCTGAAATTCAGCAGGGTGGGTGACACTTTTGGACCTGACCAACCATCAAACCTGGATCCACTTTGACCCCGGTAAACCCCCTTCGAGCCAGATTTTGTTTAACGCCGTGAACAAACTTTAGTCACAACACAACAAATATCATTTGTGCCAAATTTGATCACAATCCCTTCAGCGGTTTTGGAGAAGAAGTTGCAAGTGTTTCCAGACTGACTGACGGACGACGTGCCATCGCATAAGCTCCCCTGAACTTCGTTCCAGGTAAGCTAAAAATGAGGTCAAGAGATCTTGGAAGCTGAAGAGCGTCGAAATTGCACCAGTGATAATTGGGGCAACATGAATAATGAAGAAGAACCTCTTTGAGATTAAAAAAACCATTCCCGGGAATATTACCACAAGTGAACTACAACTGGAGGCGATCCGAGGTTCCGTAACGATCCTGAAAAGAGAACTTGGAGCAAAACTCTGAAAAAGTTGAACAGCTTGGTCCTTGAACTGTGATCCCTTACCGAAGAGGAGGTGGATAGTTTGGGTCCTGGGAGGACTCCGTTCCACCTCCAGAATCATACAAATGGAGATGACACACACACACAGACACACACACACACACATGCACACACAAACACAAACACACACACACACACAAACCTTTTTTTTTTTTTGTATACAAAATCGAGGCTCGTGAAAGAGCTAACATTTATCACACAAACAAATCAAACAGACAAACAAAAAAAGTATATAAAAAGGGGAGCGGTAGACAAGATGGGGAGAGAAGGGGAAGCACAACATAAACATAAACACAACATTTGTGAGGGACATCGGGAATGTGTGGGAGGGAGAGGGCTTGGGGGGGGGGGGGGTGGGAGAAGTATAAACACAAGGACACTAAGGACTTCCAGAAAAGAAGTTGGTATTTCAAAAAAGAGGATTTGGGGTGAAATTAGCGGGGGTAGAAAAGATCAAGGTTTTGGATGGGGGAAGATAAGAGATGGTGGTGAACAGCTGTTTTAAAGACCTGGAGGGAGGAGTGGGATTAAAGGGAGTGGGGGAGTTTGTTCCAGAGGCGGGAGAAAAGAGGAATGAAAGAGTAAAGGTGAGCAGTGAGTCTTGATTTTGGCAGTTTAACCATAAGGGAGTTGCAGGCAGATCTTGTGTGACACCTGTAGGAATATTTGGGGGACAGAGCACAAAGAGAGCTGGAGGAGCAAGGCCGGAGAGCAGTCGGTAGAAGACAGAAAGACCACCAACCTGCCTGCGGTGAGTAAGTGAACACATGCACACATTCACACAGAAACACACACACACACACAGAGATACACACAAACACCATATATATACACACACACACACCACATACACACACACACACACACACAGACACACACACACACACAGGGCACATACATACACACACACATGAAACATACATACACATACACGCACACACACATATGTACACACACACACACACGACACATACATACACACACATGACACATACATACACACATGACACATACATACACTTACATACACACACATACAGTCACGTGAAAAAGTAAGTACACCCTTGGCTCTAATAGGTGGTATTGCCCCCTTTGGCAGAAACAACCTCAAGTAGGCGTTTCTTATAACTGTGTACCAGTCTCTGACATCGACTGGGAGAAATATTTGCCCACTCCTCCATGCAGAATTCTTTCAGCGGTGCGATGTTTGAGGGGTTTCTTGCATGCACAGCTCGTTTCAAATCCCCCCACAACATCTCGATGCGATTTAGATCCGGGCTTTGAC